>NC_061509.1:52906803-53088748 GCF_022539505.1 Lolium rigidum
GCCTGTCTTGAAAGTGCTATTCATGAAAAGTCATTGCTTTATGATTCAGTTGTTTACTCATGTCATTACCATTGTTTTGATCGCTGCATTCATTACATATGTTTACAATATGATCAAGTTTATGATGGCATGTCACTTCAGAAATTATCTTTGTTATCGTTTTACCTCGCTCGGGACGAGCGAGAACTAAGCTTAGGGATGCCGATACGTCTCCAACGTATCGATAATTTCTTATGTTCCATGCTACTTTATTGATGATACCTACATGTTTTATGCACACTTTATGTCATATTTATGCGTTTTCCGGAACTAACCTATTAACAAGATGCCGAAGTGCCAGCTCTCGTTTTCTCGCTGTTTTTGGTTTCGTAAATCCTAGTAACGAAATATTCTCGAATCGGACGAAATCAACGCCCGGGTTCCTATTTTGCCCGGAAGCATCCGGAACACCCGAGAGCCGCGCGAGGGGGCCCCGGTGGGCCCAGATGACATGGTGGCGCGGCCCAGGCCCCGGCCGCGCCACCCTATGGTGTCGTCGCCTCGTTGACCCTCCCGCGCCGCCTCTTCGCCTATTTAAAGCCCCTCGCATCGAAAACCCTTACGGAGGAAGCCACGATACGAGAAAAGTTCCGCAGCCGCCGCCATCGCGAAGCCAAGATCCGGGGGACAGAGTCTCCGTTCCGGCACCCGCCGGGAGCGGGGAAGTGCCCCCGGAAGGCTTCTCCATCGACACCGCTGCCATCTCCACCGCCATCTTCATCACCGCCGCTGCTCCCATGAGGAGGGAGTAGTTCTCCATCGAGGCTCGGGGCTGTACCGGTAGCTATGTGGTTAATCTCTCTCCTATGTACTTCAATACAATAATCTCATGAGCTGCCTTACATGATTGAGATTCATATGATGATGCTTGTAATCTAGATGTCATTATGCTAGTCAAGTGGGTTTTACTTATGTGATCTCCGGAGACTCCTTGTCCCACGTGTGTAAAGGTGACGAGTGTGTGCACCGTGTGGGTCTCTTAGGCTATATTTCACGAAGTACTTATTCACCTGTTGAAGAGCGTAGTGAAGTGCTTATTTATATCTCTTGATGATTGCAATGTGTTTGTATCACAATTTATCTATGTGCTACTCTAGTGATGTGTTATTAAAGTAGTTTTATTCCTCCTCGCATGTGTGCAAAGGTGACGAGTGTGTGCACCGTGTTAGTACTTGGTTTATGCTATGATCATGATCTCTTGTAGATTGCGAAGTTAACTATTGCTATGATAATATTGATGTGATCTATTCCTCCTACATATGCATGAAGGTGACAGTGTGCATGCTATGTTAGTACTTGGTTTAGTCTTTTGATCTATCTTACACTAAAGGTTACTAAAATATGAGCATTATTGTGGAGCTTGTTAACTCCGGCATTGAGGGTTCGTGTAATCCTACGCAATGTGTTCATCATCCAACAAAAGTGTAGAGTATGCATTTATCTATTCTGTTATGTGATCAATGTTGAGAGTGTCCACTAGTGAAAGTGTAATCCCTAGGCCTTGTTCCTAAATACTGCTGAGTTACTACTGTTTGTTTACTGTTTTACTGTGTTACTACTGCTGCAATATTACTACCATCAACTACACGCCAGCAAGCTATTTTTTGGCACCGTTGCTACTGCCCATACATATTCATACCACCTGTATTTCACTATCTCTTCGCCGAACTAGTGCACCTATTTGGTGTGTTGGGGACACAAGAGACTTCTTGCTTTGTGGTTGCAGGGTTGCATGAGAGGGATATCTTTGACCTCTTCCTCCCTGAGTTCGATAAACCTTGGGTGATCCACTTAAGGGAAAACTTGCTGCTGTTCTACAAACCTCTGCACTTGGAGGCCCAACACTGTCTACAGGAAAGGAGGGGGAACGTAGACATCACATCCCCACGTCCTTTTTCATCGTCGACAGCAAGAGCACTTATGTTGTTCTGCTAGGAAGGGATTGGATCCACGCTAACTGCTGCATCCCATCCACAATGCATCAGTGCATCATACAATGGGATGGAGATGAAGTGGAGGTGGTTCATGCAGATGATTCGGTCGATATCTCTTTGGCTGCCATGAACATCTGGGAAGCAAATGACCAAGAGCCGCTCTCTGGAATCAATCTGGACGACTGTGAGCGCATCGAAGCTACAAAAACGGAGTGAGGCTAGTCTTATCCACTGGCCTGACAGAGTAGCAAGATCCAAGTCTATGGAAGTACGTGGCAAGGCCGATCCCTGCGATCGGCCCCAAAAAATAAGAAGCACGGATCTTACCTCAGACATGCCACGTCGTCATATCAGAAAACCAAGGAGTTGTAAACCCTCGTTAAACATCGCAATGGAAAAGGAGGCCGATTCTAGCGATCGGCTAAAGCCAACCTCAACACGCCTTCTGCCGGTGCGCGACATGGATTTAGCAGGCGACGGAAAGCTGGGGTATGGGTTTACATCGGCTGATGAACTGGAAGAGATTGACATTGGCCCTGGGGATAAGCCACGACCAACATTTATTAGCAAATAAATTGGATCACCAACTGCAAGGGGAGCCGATTCTAGCAATCGGCTAAAATTATTCCCACCACCCGTGTTCATGGATGTGCTATTTCGCATGGTGAGTGGTGAGACAAATTTGAATTGGCTGAAAAGCCGATATCTTCAATCACTTGAAGGATTCGGCTCGGGGGGCATACACACGGAGAAGGTACAAGAAGTATGTACCACCCAGGGGAAGCCGATCCATGAATCGATGGGCCAATAAAAATCGAAAATACAAAAATTTTCAGCACAACCGATGCTCGGACATCGACTTTAGAATTGCAGAGTTTAAGCTGCCACTTGATTAGGCCTCACGATTGGCCAGGGCTTCAACTGCAGAGTCATCGTCAAGGATGGTGAACTGATCTAAGCAGCGAATCACAAGAATTGAGCCAGGAGGAGTTAAAGAGCCATTGCATGAGAAGCTTCTTGGTTCAAAGAAGGGATTTGATGGTCCTGCTGAGCGCTCGTGGTACATCGACTCCTGGTGCATAAGCTTTCCTATCTTGTTTTGATGGGAGTGAAGGACTGACCCTTTTCGTGGAAGCCGATGGTGACGTATCTGGCTAGTTGGGGCTCCGTCAGCTGGATTGCATGTCCTTGATGATATTATCTTCAGTATCCCTTTTTGAGCTGGCACAGGGTGGTTGCCCTTCAAAGTTTTTCTTCAAACTACTATTCTCGCCTTGACCGAGGCTCGGGGGGCAGCTGGCCTTGAAGATCCTTTACTCTTGGGAGCCGATTTTGGTTAAAATCGGCTAATTCTGCTCCACAATCTTTGTAAATAGTGGTGAATTATTGCGGAAGGGAACCACCGGAGCTGGTGGGAGGAATTTGAAGAGGGAGCCATCATCATTGATAGGCTCTGGGCCAGCTTGTTGCTGCAAAGAAATAGAGCATCACAAGGAAAGTTGTGGGCAAATGGTATCTTCAGCATCAAGGTGTTCAGCAATGGTCCTGGAGTTCTCCTGAAGGCATTGACTCCGGAATTTTGGCCGTTAAAGCTAACATTAAGCTCAGGAGGTTTGGATTTCCAAGATCTAAGAGACCGATGCGTTGCCATCGGCTCATTGGGCATCGACCAAGGTGACAATCGGCTAAATCAATATGCAAGAGATCGACAAAGTCAAATTGGAAGAACATCTTCATCTTCATTGATTAAAAAGGTGATTTCTTACAAAGAGAAGCCGATTGCTCAACAAAAAGGGAACAGATTACTACTGCTAATCTTATTCTAGCAACTCCCTACTCTAAGGGCTGTTGTCGTCTTCGCCATCGCCGGGGTAGCTGCCGTCGTCGCTGCTGTCGACGATTTCCTCGTCGCTGCTACTGTAACCTTCAGCGGAGGCTTCTTCCTCTTCATCATCGTCGTCCTCATCTGACCAAGCCCAACCACGGATGCGCTTGGGCGGCGGTTCGTCGGAGGAGGTGTCATCCTCCTGTTCCTGCTTCGTGTCAGAGGAGACGTCTTCGTCTTCATCTTCCTCGTCTTCTTCTTTGGTAGAGGAGGTGAATTTGCCCCGGAAGGGGGGATCGTTGCTGTCGCTCTCCGCCTCTAGTTCTCCGTCGATCAAGAACCGAAGATCATCTTACCCGTCAGTCAGGGGCATGTCGCCATCCGACCAGACGAGGTCTTCGGGTCGGCCCTCGGGCACGAAGTCGAAGTCAAATTCTTGCTCATCCCAATGCTCAGGAGCGCGCCGGTTGTACGCTTCCGTCTGATTGACCTCCGGCTCTACTTCACTCGAGGAAGAGGATTGGGAGGAGGAAGAGGAAGACATGGCTACAGAGGAAGAGGGTTTTTCGGCTGACGGCTGGTTTGGAGCAAGGGGATGAAGAGGTGAACTGTTTGACGTGGTTAAATAAAAAAAGATATAGTGGAGATTTAATGCTCGGACAGTTTCCAAGGATGTGGTGCCAAAGTTGTCAAACCGTGCAGAGAAGTTGAGAAGGCAAGGTGTCGTGATGAAGAATACTGCGACGGTTTTGCTCTGCCAGGACATGACCCCTCGAAGGAAAAACAGAGTGGTTTTGGAATTATCATTACCAAAACCAGGGGGGCATGTGTTATCACCAGATTTTGGCCAAATCAGGAGATGGGCCGTAAGTGAAGATGGGCTTGAAAGATATACACGTGGAGCGTCTTTGAAGCGGCCTTGCGCAAAGAGTTTGGGCTTAATTGCCCGTGTATCTGTAATATAGTAGATCGCATCGTAGTTTAGATTAAAAGATAGAGTTTAACCCGTGCACGGTTAGGTGCACGCCCAAATTAGAAAGTCCCCTGGACTATAAATATGTATCTAGGGTTATCGGAAAAGGAGGACAATCACGTTCACAACAAACACAAATCAGGCGCATCGCCGCCCCTTCTTTCGAGGGTTCCTCCCGGGTAAGCATCATGCTGCCTAGATCGCATCTTGCGATCTAGGCAGCACAACGTTTATTCATTTACCTTGTGTTGCTCGTACTGAAGCGTGGTTGATGGCGAGTAGCACTATTTATCGTAGATGTTTTGGGGCTTGCATAGATGCTTTTCTTGCGCATATCTGCTTAGCTGTGCCGTCCCTCAATATCTAGCTGCCCTTACACCTATCCAGGTGTAAGGGCAGGATCTTGCTTGTTCGTTACTTAGTAGATCCGATCTGTTATAGTTGCTCCTTGTTCTTCAAGGATTAGTTTGATATCCGTATGGTTAGGCCTTGCAAATGGGTTGAACGATCCGGTAGTGCGTTAGGTATGGTTTGTTAGTCCTAAGAGGGATGTTCCGGGAATTAACTTAATGTTGGTTTTTAGGCCTCTTTTAGGGTTAGTTTTCCATTATCTTTCGTGTCTATTAGGCTCAACTACGTGTAGGATGTTCCGATCATACGGTGAAAACCCTAAACTGTCGTAGATTGGTTTAGCTTTGTCGTGATCAAGCAGGATCCCCATGTCATTGAAACTCCAACGTGAACCATGGGGCGATCGGCTCTTTGAGCCGATCCGCAGGGCAACCTGAGAGCCGATAGGGCTCGTATTTAATGTTTATGTGTCTGCCATGCAGGGAACTAATCGAAGCAATCCACCACCTTCCTGGCCAGGTATAGGTCAGGTGGCACGCCCTTGCAGCCGCCAGGTCGTGTGCCGGAGCATTTGCGGGACGACGTCGAGGGACCAGGGCCCACTACCGCCTTGGAAGCCTCCCGGCTCTTCGTGTTGCTTAACCACTGCTCGCCGGTGGGCTTTGGCAGGCAACACTTTGTTAGCAATCTTTTGTTCAGATCACTCCATTCATCTCATATGCTTTACAATAATGTTGATCAAGATTATGTTGGTAGCATGTCACTTCAGAAATTATTTGTGTTATCGTTTACCTACTCGAGGACGAGTAGGAACTAAGCTTGGGGATGCTTGATACGTCTCAAACGTATATATAATTTCTTATGTTCCATGCTACTTTTATTACAATACTTGAATGTTTTACACATACTTTACAACATTATTATACATTTTCCGGCACTAACATATTAACAAGATGCCGAAGTGCCAGTTGCTATTTTTCTGCTGTTTTTGGTTTCAGAAATCCTAGTAAGGAAATATTCTCGGAATTGGACGAAATCAACGCCTAGGGTTCTATTTTTGCACGAAGCTTCCAGAAGACCGAAAGGGAGACGAAGTGGGGCCACGAGGTGGCGACACACCAGGGCGGCGCGGCCTGGGCCCTGGCCGCGCGGCCCTAGTGTGTGGGCCCCTCATGACGCCCCCTGACCTACCCTTCCGCCTACAAATAGCCTTCGTCGCGAAACCCCCTGTACCGAGAGCCACGAGACGGAAAACATTACTGAGAGGCCGCCGCCGCCAATCCCATCTCGGGGGATTCAGGAGATCACCTCCGGCACCCTGCCGGAGAGGGGAATCATCACCGGAGGGGCTCTACATCATCATGCCCGCCTCCGGATTGATGCGTGAGTAGTTCATCCTTAGACTATGGGTCCATAGCAGTAGCTAGATGGTTGTCTTCTCCGCTTGTGCTATCATTGTTTAGATCTTGTGAGCTGCCTAACATGGTCAAGATCATCTATTTGTAATGCTACATGTTGTGTTTGGCGGGATCCGATGAATAGAGAATATTATGTTAAGTTGATTATCAATCTATCATATATGTGTTGTTTATGTTCTTGCATGCTCTCCGTTGCTAGTAGAGGCTGCGGCCAAGTTGATACTTGTAACTCCAAGAGGGAGTAATTATGCTCGGGAGTGGGTTCATGCCTCCATTGAATCCGGGACAGTGACGAGAAAGTTCTAAGGTTGTGGATGTGCTTGTTGCTACTAGGGATAAAACATTGATGCTTTGTCTAAGGATATTTGTGTTGATTACATTACGCACCATACTTAATGCAATTATCTGTTGTTTACAACTTAATACCGGAAGGGGTTCGGATGATAACCTGAAGGTGGATTATTTAGGCATAGATGCATGCTGGATAGCGGTCTATGTACTTTGTCGTAATGCCCTGATTAAATCTCATAGTAATCATCGTTGATATGTATTGAATCTTTATTTGTCAATTGCCCGCCTGTAATTTGTTCACCCAGCATGTTAGTTATCTTATTGGAGAGACACCACTAGTGAACTGTGGACCCCGGTCCATTCTTTTACATCTGAATACATTCTACTGCTTTTACTGTTCTTTGCAAACAAACACCATCTTCCACTCGATACGCTTAATCCTTTGTTTTCAGCAAGCCGGTGAGATTGACAACCTCACTTGTTATGTTGGGACAAAGTACTTTGATTGTGTTGTGCAGGTTCCACGTTGGCGCCGGTTTCACTGGTGTTGCGCCGCACTACATTCCTCCACCAACAACCTTCACGTGCTTCTTGGCTCCTACTGGTTCGATAACCTTGGTTTCTTTCTGAGGGAAAACTTGCCGCTGTACGCATCATACCTTCCTCTTGAGGTTCCCAACGGACGTGTACATCTACGCGTATCAGTCGCCGCCGACGTTCAGACCGAACAGCTGGACGTGGAGGTTGAGGAGGCGGGGCCGGAGGCAGCAGAGCGCGCGGAAGGGCGCCTCGCAACGACCAGGGCTGAAATCGCCGACGCCAGGGCCAAGGTCACCGATGCCAGGGCGGCGTTCGCAGAGGCGCGGGCGGCAATGGCGGCCCCTCTGGTGGGCCCCACCAGCGGATGCCTTCATCCACGACATCGCCGACGACGGTGCCCCCGTACCCGGCAGCTTCGAGTGCGCCGACGACCAATTTGTTATGGTCGCGTCCTTCGAGACCCTGGCTGGGGGCAGGCCGTCGGGCTTGGGCAGCGGAGGAGGAAGCCCACAGCTATGCGGTCGCCATGGCTCGGGGGTAAATGTGCTCCGACCTGGACTCGCTCCAGTGGAGGGGCCCTTCTCCCACGCGGGTCGAGCAGGAGAACCGGGAGCTGGCGGGCGCCATCGCCGCCAGGGACGAAGCGGTGGCGGAGGCGGCTAGGGTTAGGGCCCGCTTCCACGCCCAGCTGGCGGGGTTGCAGGCGGCAGCCCAGGCGAAGGAGGAGGCGGCGGCGGCGGAGGCGGCCCAGGCGGTGGCGGAGGCGGCGGAGGAGGAGGCCAACTCTATGGCCAGGACACTCCTGTGGGACTCCTCTCTGGCCGAGGCCCTCGAACGCCGCTGGAGGGACGGGGTGACCAATTTGGCGTGCCTGATGTCTACGTGTGCTTCTATTCTTGTAGACAGTGTTGGGCCTCCAAGAGCAGAGGTTTGTAGAACAGCAACAAGTTTCCCTTAAGTGAATCACCCAAGGTTTATCGAACTCAGGGAGGTAGAGGTCAAAGATAGTCCTCTCAAGCAACCCTGCAATTAAGATACAAGAAGTCTCTTGTGTCCCCAACACACCTAATACACTTGTCAGATGTATAGGTGCACTAGTTCGGCGAAGAGATAGTAAAACACAGGTGGTATAGAGGGTGGTAATATTGCAGGAAGTAAAAATGCAGTAAAATAGTAAACAAGCGATGTTTGTAGTATTCGGAAACAAGGCCTAGGGATCCTACTTTCACTAGTGGACACTCTCAACATTGATCACATAACAAATAAATAACTTCTCCTCACTTGTGCTACATACACTCTTTTGTTGGATAACAAACACCATTCATTGTGTAGGGCTACAAGAGCTCCCTCAAGCCGGAGTTAACAAGCTCCACAACATTCGGCATTCATATTTAAGTAACCTTTAGAGCATAATAGATCTTTGCAATTTAGACCGAGTACTAACATAGCATACACACTGTCACCGTTACACTATGAAAGGGGGAATAGATCACATCAATACTATCATAGTAATAGTTAATTCCATAATCTACAAGAGATTACAATCATAACCTATGCCAAGTACTACATGATGCACACACTGTCACCATTACATCATGAAGGAGGAATAGACTACTTTAATAACATCACTAGAGTAGCACATAGATTAATAGTGATATAAAGCTCATCATTTGGATCTCAATCATGTAAGGCAGCTCATGAGATCATTGTATTGAAGTACATGAGAGAGAGATTAACCACATAGCTACCGGTAGAGCCCTCAGCCTCGGGGGAGAACTACTCCCTCCTCATCATGGGAGACAACAACGGCGATGAAGATGGCGGTGGTGTCGATGGAGATGGCTCCGGGGGCAATTCCCCGTCCCGGCGGCATGCCGGAACAGAGACTTCTGTCCCCCGAAACGGAGTTTCGCGATGGCGGCGGTGCCCCTGGAGTCTTTCTGGAGTTTCGTCCAATTCCAAGAATATTTCCTTTGTAGGATTTCTGAAACCAAAAACATCAGAAAATAGGAACTGGCACTTCGGCATCTTGTTAATAGGTTAGTTCCGGAAAATGCATCAAAACATCATAAAGTGTGAACAAAACATGTAGGTATTGTCATAAAACTAGCATGGAACATCAGAAATTATAGATACGTTGGAGACGTATCAAGCATCCCCAAGCTTAGTTCCTACTCGCCCTCGAGTAGGTAAACGATAACAACAATAATTTCTGAAGTGACATGCTACCAACATAATCTTGATCAACATTATTGTAAAGCATATGAGATGAATGGAGTGATTCAAAGCAATAGATTGCTAACAAAGAGATAATGACTAAACAACTGAATCATATAGCAAATTTTTTCATGAATAGTACTTTCAAGACAAGTATCAAAAAGACTTGCATAAGAGCTAACTGATAAAGCAATAGATTCAAAGTAGAAGGCATTGAAGCAACACAAAGGATGATTAAGTTTCAGCAATTGCTTTCAACTTGTAACATGTATATCTCATGGATAATTGTCAACATAGAGTAATATAACAAGTGCAATAAGTAAACATGTAAGAATCAATGCACACAGTTGACACAAGTGTTTGCTTCTAAGATAGAAAGAAGTAGGTAGACTGACGCAACATAAAGTAAAAGAATGGCCCTTCGCAGAGGGAAGCATGGATTACTATTTCTGTGCTAGAGCTTTTATTTTGAAAACATAGAAACAATTTTGTCAACGGTAGTAATAATTCATATGTGTTATGCATAAAACTTCCTACAAGTTGCAAGCCTCATGCATCGAATACCAATAGTTCCCGCACCTTGTCCTAATTAGCTTGGATTTACATGGATTATCATTGCATAACATATGTTTCAACCAAGTGTCACAAAGGGGTACCTCTATGCCGCCTGTACAAAGGTCCAAGGAGATAAATCGCATTTGATTTTTCGTTTTTGATAGATCTCAACTAAGGACATCCATACCGGGACAACATAGAAAACAGATAATGGACTCCTCTTTAATGCATAAGCATTCAACAACAGATAATATTCTCATAAAAGATTGAGGATTAGTGTCCAAACTGAAAACTTCCACCATGATACATGGCTTTGGTTAGCGGCCCAATGTTCTTCTCTAACAATATGCATACTCAAACCATTTGATCATGATAAATCACCCTTACTTCAGACAAGACGAACATGCATATCAACTCACATGATATTCAACAAAGGTGTAAAAAGTTGATGGCGTCCCCAGAAACATGGTTACCGCTCAACAAGCAACTTATAAGAACTAAGATACATAGCAACATATTCATCACCATAATAGTTTTTAAGCTATTTTCCCATGAGCTATATATTGCAAAGACAAAGGAATGAAATTTTAAAGGTAGCACTCAAGTAATTTACTTTGGAATGGCAGAAAAATACCACATAGTAGGTAGATATGGTGGACACAAATGGCATGGGTTTTGGCTCAAGGTGTTTGGATGCACGAGAAGCATTTCCTCTCAGTACAAGGCTTTGGCTAGCAAGGTTGTTTGAAGCAAACACAAGTATGAACAGGTACAGCAAAACTTACACAAGAACATATTGAAAGCATTATAAGACTCTACACTGTCTTCCTTGTTGCTCAAACACTTCACCAGAAAATATCTAGACCTTAGAGAGACCAATCATGCAAACCAAATTTCAACAAGCTCTACAGTAGTTCTCCACTAATACATTTAAACTACATGATGCAAGAGTTTAAACATGATCTATGAGAGCTCAAAACAATTGCCAAGTATCAAGTTATTCAAAACTATATGAAGCATTTTCTGATTCCAACCAAATAGCAATCAACGAAGCAATTTTCAGCCTTCGCCATGAACATTAAAGCATAACTAAGAACACAAGTGTTCAAATGAAAAAGCGGAGCGTAATATCTCCAATACAAGGATGGTGGGATCCAACTTTATTCAAAACAAAACAAAAATAAAAGAAAACAGACGCTCCAAGTAAAGAACATAAGATGTGATGGAATAAAAATATAGTTTCACTAGAAGTGACCTGATAAGTTGTCGATGAAGAAGGGGATGCCTTGGGCATCCCCAAGCTTAGATGCTTGAGTCTTCTTAAAATATGCAGGGATGAACCACCGGGGCATCCCCAAGCTTAGACTTTTCACTCTTCTTGATCATATTGTATCATCCTCTTCTCTTGGCTCTTGAAAACTTCCTCCACACCAAACTTAAAGCAAACTCATTAGAGGGTTAGTGCATAATCAAAAATTCACATATTCAGAGGTGACATAATCATTCTTAACACTTCTGGACATTGCACAAAGCTACTGAAAGTTAATAGAACAAAGAAATCCATTCAACATAGCAAAAGAGGCAATGCAAAATAAAAGGCAGAATCTGTCAAAACAGAACAGTCCGTAAAGACGAATTTTTCAGAGGCAGTTAACTTGCTCAGACGGAAAAACTCAAATCTAATGAAAGTTGCGTACATATCTGAGGATCACGCACGTAAATTGGCAGATTTTTTTTGATTTTTCTACATAGAGATCTACGCAAATTCGTGACAGACAGCAATTCTGTTTCTGCGCAGTAATCCAAATCTAGCATCAACTTTACCATACAGACTTTACTTGGCACAAAAACATGATAAGGAGAGGTTGCTACAGTAGTAACAACTTCCAAGACTCAATAATACAGTAGTAAAAATAAAACATGGGTTATCTCCCAAGAAGTGCTTTCTTTATAGCCATTAAGATGGGCTCAATAATTTTAATGATGCTCTCACGAGAAATAAGAGTTGAAGCAAAAGGAGCATCAAGAAGCAAATTCAAAACACATTTAAGCCTAACCCACTTCCTATGAAAAAGAATCTTGTACCCAAATAAATTCATGAAGAACAAAGTGGCAAGCATAGAAAAGCAACACAAGCGCAATTTCAAGATTCTCAACATAAAGAGGGAAAACTTAATATTATTAAGATGCATATAACCATGTTTCCCTCTCTCATAATAACTTTCAGTAGCATCGTGAACAAACTCAACAATATAACTATCACATAAAGCATTCTTGTCATGAGCTACATGCTTAAAATTATTACTCTCCACATAAACATAATCAATTTTATTAGTTGTAGTGGGAGCAAATTCAATAAAATAGCTATCATTATTATTCTCATCACCATAATCATCATATATAGGAGGCATATTGTAATCATAATTAACTTTCTCCTCAATAGTAGGTGGACTGAAAATAGCATGCTCATCAAAACCAGCTTCCCCAAGCTTAAATTCTTCCATAGCCTTAGCAATAATAGTGTTCAAAGAGTTCATGCTAATAACATTGCTACAACTATTTTGCAAACAAAGTTCCATGGGTTTTTTAATTTTCTCTTCAAACACCTCATGTCCTAATTCAAGATAAATACTATAAAGATCTCTATTTTTTTTGTTTTCCATTAAGCCTAACTAGTGAAAATAAAAACAAGAAACAAAAAGATATAATTGCAGAATCTAAAGGAGATACCTTCGAGCACTCACACACCGGCAACAATGCTAGGAAATAGCTTAGTAGTCGGAGGATGTGAATACCTTTTACCTTACCTCCCCGGCAACGGCGCCAGAAAATAGCTTGATGTCTACGTGTGCTTCTATTCTTGTAGACAGTGTTGGGCCTCCAAGAGCAGAGGTTTGTAGAACAGCAGCAAGTTTCTCTTAAGTGAATCACCCAAGGTTTATCGAACTCAGGGAGGTAGAGGTCAAAGATAGTCCTCTCAAGCAACCCTACAATTAAGATACAAGAAGTCTCTTGTGTCCCCAACACACCTAATACACTTGTCAGATGTATAGGTGCACTAGTTCGGCGAAGAGATAGTAAAACACAGTTGGTATAGAGGGTGGTAATATTGCAGGAAGTAAAAATGCAGTAAAACAGTAAACAAGCGATGTTTGCAGTATTCGGAAACAAGGCCTAGGGATCCTACTTTCACTAGTGGACACTCTCAACATTGATTACATAACAAATAAATAACTTCTCCTCACTTGTGCTACATACACTCTTTTGTTGGATAACAAACACCATTCATTGTGTAGGGCTACAAGAGCTCCCTCAAGCCGGAGTTAACAAGCTCCACAACATTCGACATTCATATTTAAGTAACCTTTAGAGCATAATAGATCTTTGCAATTTAGACCGAGTACTAACATAGCATACACACTGTCACTATTACACTATGAAAGGGGGAATAGATCACATCAATACTATCATAGTAATAGTTAACTCCATAATCTACAAGAGATTACAATCATAACCTATGCCAAGTACTACATGATGCACACACTGTCACCATTACATCATGAAGGAGGAATAGACTACTTTAATAACATCACTAGAGTAGCACATAGATTAATAGTGATACAAAGCTCATCATATGGATCTCAATCATGTAAGGCAGCTCATGAGATCATTGTATTGAAGTACATGAGAGAGAGATTAACCACATAGCTACCGGTAGAGCCCTCAGCCTCGGGGGAGAACTACTCCCTCCTCATCATGGGAGACAGCAACAGCGATGAAGATGGCGGTAGTGTCGATGGAGATGGCTCCGGGGGCAATTCCCCGTCCCGGCGGCGTGCCGGAACAGAGACTTCTGTCCCCCGAAACGGAGTTTCGCTATGGCGGCAGCGCCCCTGGAGTCTTTCTGGAGTTTTGTCCAATTCCGAGAATATTTCCTTTGTAGGATTTCTGAAACCAAAAACAGCAGAAAACAGGAACTGGCACTTCGGCATCTTGTTAATAGGTTAGTTCCGGAAAATGCATCAAAACATCATAAAGTATGAACAAAACATGTAGGTATTGTCATAAAACTAGCATGGAACATCAGAAATTATAGATACGTTGGAGACGTATCAGTGCCCGGCGTGCGGAGTGCGCAAAGCGCTCGTGCTTCGACGACGGCGCCGGCCCCTCCGGCAGCCAATAGTTGGCCGCGCGACTGCGAGTAACCGATGCCGTTGTAGACCGCGCGACGACGAGTAGGTACGGCCGTTGTAGTTTTAGGTTAACTCGACTAACCATCTCTGTAAAGATGGTCCTTTTGGCCAATCAATAGTGATGAAAAAATATTTTGCTTACCTAGTCACTGCCGACCGGACCCGGATGCACACAACGCGGACACTTTGCGCGACCGCGCAGCGTCCGCGGAGACGCAAACTTAGCGCATATTTGGGCCAGGTTTGCGTCACCGCGGACAGTCCGGTCACTTTGCGTCACCCCGCTGGAGCAGGGCCCAGACGCATTTTCGGTTACGGCGGACGCAAACGGTCACTCAGCGTCCGTTTGCGTGGCCCCGTTGGAGATGCCCTAAACATGATGTTCCATTTGCTACGCATTCCCGCGTTGATTCACACAAAGTGCGGGTGGCTTAGAGAAGTGGTTAAGGGCATCTCTCTATGTAGACGAAGCTGTTGATGGCGGCACAAACGCGAAAGCGAAGACTACCAAAGTGAAGACCGTCGAAGGGATGGCCGCCAAAGCGAATTGCGGCCAAAATAGGTCTCGCGTCCGCTGCCAGACGGGTCCGTGGTGCCAGGACGCGGTGACGCGGCGCAACTACGCAACATCCGCATCTCTCTATGTAGACGAGGCAGCGTCATTGATGGCGGATGCGGAAGAGAAGACTGCCTAAACGAATACTGCCAAAGCGACGGTCACCGAACCGACGGCCACTGAAGCGATGTGACAAAAACAAGTCTCGCGCCAGCTGCCAGACGGGCCCATGGTGCCAGGGTATGGTCATGTGACGCAACCGCGCAACATCTGCGGATACACCTCTCTCTATGTAGACGAGGTGACATCATTGATGGCGGAATAGACGCGGAAGCAAAACCGCCGAAGCGATGCGGTCAAAACAGGACTCGCGCCCGCTGCCAGACGGGCCCATGGTACTAGGACGCAGTGACGCGGTGCGACCGCGCAACATCCGCGCAAACACACCTCTCTATGTAGACGAGGCGGTGTTATTGATGGTAGCACAGACGCGAAAGCGAATACCGCCGAAGCGACGGTCGTCGTAGCGACGCTCGCCGACAGCCGGAGTGACGACACACGAAGCGGTGCAGCCAAAGCAGGCATCGCGTCAGCTGCCAGACGGACCCGTGGTACTAGGACGCGGTCACGCGGCGCGACCATGCAACATCTACATAGACGCATCCGAAACGCAAATTTAGGGCGGATTGCCCGATCGTTATACGTCGGACCGCTGGACTGGAATGCGGACGCATATTTCAATCGCCGATCACAAAAATAGTTTTGCAAATTGAGGCGAACGGGCACCTTATTCATGCTTGCAGCAGGCCCAATCAATGTTTATGTGCGACTATCATTCGAATACACGATGGGAGGTTGTGTTGTCTACTCAACGAACCACTAGGTCTAGCGTAGTTCTCTCTTTACAAAATTGTCTGTGTAGGTTCACGTCAAGTCGTACACGGTGCGTTTGACATATCAACGCAGTAGCCCATCGATTGAATTCAAACGATACTCTATGCTCTACCTTCACCTTCTGTGTATAGCATTTAATCTTGTTTTTAATTTGAACTACAATTAAATGGACGGGGACCGCACAGTAAGGGCCGGTCCATACTTATAGGGGGCCCTGGTGCAAAATGATAGCAATGGACCCTTATTCACACAAAACTACCAAACATTATTTATTCGATATAAATCAAGTAATGTTCAGTACATAGGCACATAGCATAGGTATCTTTTAACTCTAAAACTGATAACACATTGTATTTTTTTCCCGATCCAACGAACTAATCATGATAGCAAGAAATCATAATATTTCCACAAAAAATCGTTTTCTATAAGATGTACATATCAAGCAACAAGTAATACAAGTTATATAAGAAATGGTCAAGAGAGAGAAAGTAAGCACCTCGCTCGATTCGGTGTAGGAGGCTTGATCTGTAGCATGAACATGAAGCCACACAACCATGAGCTGAACGATTTTCCGCCTTTCTTGTGAGTAGTAAGCAAGTAAATACTCCCTTAAATCCAATCAAGATCTATAAACTCAAGCAAAACGAAAATCACATGTTGAATTGGATTTTTTCTTTTGCCTATGCAAACCTTGACTTCTTGGGATGAAGAAGAGAAGAGAGAGATGAGTTATGCGATATAACATGAAGGATGAACAAATAGCTAGTCATCTCCGTAGATTCAAGGAACTATTCGAATAGGAACAATTGAGAATTGAAGGGAAGATGTTGGGGAACAATGGGTCGCTCCATTGGCCTCCATTAATAGTTGGCTGGCGTGGCCGTTCTCGAGATTTGGGAGGAGGAAATGAGTGGTTGAGTATACGTGCAACAATTGGTTTTAATTTTCCTCACGAGAGGCAACGAGCCGACAATCGAGTTCTTGGTTTGTTCTCACGTGCGTGGTAACCAGGGTGCACATAGGCCTTTTTTTTAGATGCCTAAAAATCTGAATTTGTAAATAGTAGTATAGAACTGGAGTACCTAGGCTGGGCCCCTTCCTCCTAGGGGCCCAGTGCGGGCGCACTTTTTTCCCGGCCTATGGGCCGGCCCTGCGCACAGTCTCTAGCGAGCCGTCCCTGGCGCCTGTGTCTGAACTCTGACCCTGCTCCACTGGTAGAAAAAAGGCCTTCCGGACAGCCCCATTAGTCGCGGATATGCAAGAACCGCGACCAATGGGACCTTTAGTCGCGGCCCTTGTGGCGAACCGCGACCAAAGGCCTGGGCCCAGCGTGCTCGGTGGCCAGCTGGTGGACGGGAGGGGCTTTAGTCGCGGTTGGCCAGGCCAACCGCGACTAAATGTCCTCAGGCCTGGCCCAAAGGCCTTTAGTCGCGGTTGGCCAGGCCAACCGCGACTAAAGCCCCTCTCCTATATATACCATCCAGCCCACATCACTTAGCCATTTGGTGCCACTTCTCTTCACAAACTTCACAAGGGGGTGTAGGGTTTGCTTTTGGCTCCTCTTATGCACACAAGGTGTTTGATGAAATGTCCCAAGAGCATGAAACAAACATGATATGAAGTGTCGGAGCCACACTTGAGCGAGCTTCCTCATTTATTTTTTCCTCCTCGATCGCGGTTAGCAACAACTTGAACCTTTCATATATATGTGTCATTGATAAAATATGCAGATGTGTGTAGTTCATTGTTTAATTTCTATTTAGTTTAACAAATGCATGATGGTTAATTATATATTTTGTATTATAATAATGCAGATGAATCGGCAATGGATGTACGCTAGCCGACTCTCCGGCGAATTCACTACGGGTTTGAAAGATTTCCTCGTAGTGGCTAATGCGAACAAGCAGGGGGGTTTTGTTATCTGCCCATGTGTTGACTGTAAGAATCAGAAGGGTTACTCTTCCTCAAGGGAAGTTCACCTGCACCTGATTCGGCATGGTTTCATGCCAAGCTATAATTGTTGGACCAAGCATGGAGAAAGAGGGGTTATAATGGAAGAAGATGAAGAAGGGGATGACATCGATGAGAGCTATCTTGATCATTTCGGTGATACTTTCATGGATGATGCTGAAGGTGGGGAAGGTGAAGGGGAAGGTGATCAAGAAGAGGCACGTGATGAGCCCGTTGATGATCTTGGTCGGACCATTGCTGATGCACGGAGTCGCTGCGAAACTGAAAAGGAGAGGGAGAATTTGGATCGCATGTTAGAGGATCACAGAAAGGCGCTGTACCCCGGATGCGATGATGGTCTGAAAAAGCTGGGCTGCACACTAGATTTGCTGAAATGGAAGGCACAGGCAGGTGTAGCTGACTCGGCATTTGAAAACTTGCTGAAAATGTTGAAGAATATGTTTCCAAAGAATAACGAGTTGCCCGCCAATACGTACGAAGCAAAGAAGGTTGTCTGCCCTCTAGGTTTAGAGGTTCTGAAGATACATGCATGCATCAACGACTGCATCCTCTACCGCGGTGAATACAAGAATTTGACTGAATACCCGGTATGCACTGCATTGCGTTATAAGATCAGAGGCGATGACCCTGGTGACGATGTTGAGGGCCAGAAACCCAGGAAGAAAGTTCCCGCCAAGGTGATGTGGTATGCTCCTATAATACCACGGTTGAAACGTCTGTTCAGGAACAAAGAGCATGCCAAGTTGTTGCGATGGCACAAAGAGGACCGTAAGTCGGACGGGGAGTTGAGACACCCCGCAGATGGAACGCAATGGAGAAAGATCGACAGAGAGTTTAAAGATTTTGCAGCTGACGCAAGGAACATAAGATTTGGTCTAAGTACAGATGGCATGAATCCTTTTGGCGAGCAGAGCTCCAGCCATAGCACCTGGCCCGTGACTCTATGCATCTACAACCTTCCTCCTTGGTTGTGCATGAAGCGGAAGTTTATTATGATGCCAGTGCTCATCCAAGGTCCGAAGCAACCCGGCAACGACATCGATGTGTACCTAAGGCCATTAGTTGATGAACTTTTACAGCTGTGGGGAAGACCTGGTGTCCGTGTGTGGGATGAGCACAAAGAAGAGGAATTTGACCTACGAGCGTTGCTTTTCGTAACCATCAACGATTGGCCTGCTCTTAGTAACCTTTCGGGACAGTCAAATAAGGGATACAATGCATGCACGCACTGCTTACATGAGACTGACAAGTGTACATTTGCCAAATTGTAAGAAGAACGTGTACCTTGGGCATCGTCGATTTCTTCCGAAAAATCATCCAAGAAAAAGAGAGGCAAGCATTACAACGGCAAGGCAGATCACCGGCCGAAGCCTGCGGAACGCACTGGTGCTGAGGTATTTGATATGGTCAAGGATTTGAAAGGGTCCTGGCGGACAATCAATTTCGAAGGGAGCTGACGGGCACGCACCCATGTGGAAGAAGAAATCTATATTCTGGGAGCTAGAATATTGGAAAGTCCTAGAAGTCCGCTCTGCAATCGACGTGATGCACGTTACGAAGAATATTTGCGTGAACCTCCTAAGCTTCTTGGGCGTGTATGGGAAGACAAATGATACAAAGGAAGCACGGCAGGACCAGCAACGTTTGAAAGACCCTGATAACCGGCATCCGGAATGGTTTCAAGGTCGTGCCAGCTACGCTCTGACCAAAGAAGAGAAGGTCATCTTTTTTGAATGCCTGAGCAGTATGAAGGTCCCGTCTGGATTCTCGTCCAATATAAAGGGAATAATAAACATGGCGGAGAAAAAGTTCCAAAACCTGAAGTCTCACGACTGCCACGTGATTATGACGCAATTGCTTCCGATTGCTTTGAGGGGCTCTCGCCGGAAAATGTTCGAGTAGCCATTGTGAAGCTATGTGCATTCCTCAATGCAATCTCTCGAAGGTAATCAATCCAGAAGTTCTACCACGGTTACAGAACGATGTGGTCCAATGTCTTGTCAGTTTCGAGTTGGTGTTCCCGCCATCCTTCTTCAACATTATGACGCACCTCCTGGTTCACCTAGTCGAAGAGATTTCCATTCTAGGTCCTGTATTTCTACACAATATGTTCCCCTTCGAGAGGTTCATGGGAATATTAAAGAAATATGTTCGTAACTGTGCTAGGCCAGAAGGAAGCATCGCCAAGGGCTATGGAAATGAGGAGGTAATTGAGTTTTGTGTTGACTTTGTTCCTGACCTTAAGCCGATTGGTCTTCCTCGATCGCGGCACGAGGGGAGACTAAGTGGAAAAGGCACGATCGGAAGGAAATCAACGATATGTATGGACGGCCATTCTCCGACCGAAGCACACCACACAGTTCGGACCAATTCCAGCTTGGTGGCTCCGTACTTTGAGAAACACAAGAATATTTTACGCTCGGACAACCCGGGGAAGCCTGAATCCTGGATTAGGAAGGCCCACATGGAGACTTTCGGCAGTTGGTTGAGAAAACATTTAATGAGTGACAATGTTGTTGTAGATCAGCTGTACATGTTGGCCAAGACAGCATCTTCGACTATAACGACTTTCCAAGGGTACGAGATAAATGGGAATACATTTTGCACGATCGCCCAAGATAAAAAGAGCACCAACCAAAACAGTGGTGTCCGCTTTGATGCAGCAACCGAGAATGGGCAAAAGGTCACATATTCTGGTTACATAGAGGAGATATGGGAACTTGACTATGGACCCTCCTTCAAGGTCCCTTTGTTCCGGTGCAAATGGTTCAAGCTAACAGGAGGTGGGGTAAAGGTGGACCAGCAATACGGAATGACAATGGTGGATTTCAACAATCTTGGTTACCTTGACGAACCATTCGTCCTAGCGAAAGATGTCGCTCAGGTTTTCTATCTGAAGGACATGAGTAGCAAACCGAGGAAACGGAAAGATAAGAAAACGATCAGTACATCATGCGATGATCCAAAGCGCCACATTGTTCTTTCAGGGAAAAGAAACATCGTGGGAGTGGAGGACAAGACAGACATGTCGAAGATTATAATATGTTTGCTGAAATTCCGCCCTTCTAAGTGAACACCGACCCAAGCATTAAGTTAAATGATGAGGATGCTCCATGGATACGGCACAATCGTAAGCAAGCAGGGACACAAGGGAAGAAATGATGTGTAATAATTTATTGTACAAAACTTTGTTGAATGGATCACGTGAATTATATTATCCGTGATGTGTTTTCGTGTCCATTTTCGAATGATTCGATTGATTCGAGATAGCACTGATGATACATGAAATTTGGAGTGATTCAGTCATACTCCTGCCTAGGCGTATAATATGCATACTCGTAGTCTTCATAGCCGCCGCCGTTGTACCGGTAGTCGTCGCCTTCTAGGTTGCCGCCGTCGTCGTCGCCGCTTTCGTCGCCGCCGTCGGGCGGCGCTCGTGGCTCGAACCGAGGGTAGCGCAGGCGGGGGATATCGCCGGCCGTGATGTAGTCCATGACGCTCTGCAGAGTCCGGCCGTACCACCATAGCCGACGGTCGGCCTCGTGGAAGTTCCCAGGAGGCAGACCGTCCTCCTCATACCTGGCGAGCGCCCTCTCACGCCGATTGATGAACAAGGCGTCCCAAGTATGCTGGTTATCGGGATGCCAGCGGGGATTCATCCGCTGCTCCGGCGTGAGGTCGAGGTAGTAGTGGTTCGTGATGGCTGCCCGACGCGCGTACACCCGAGGGAGGGGAGGGACCGGCACGCCGCCGGTGCTTAGGCTCCGGCCCGGCGGGGACGCGGTAGCCCGGTGGGCAAGGGTAGTTCGAGGCGCAAAGCTCCTCCACCTGCCGGTAGGTTAGAGTGGGTGCGGTGGAAGCCATGAGAGAGTGATGAGAGATTGTAGAGATGTGATAATGCTGGCCAAGCCGGGCTACATATATGTAGTGAGAAATGGCGGGAAAAATGGGAGCGGGAAGACAGGAGGCGGGAAGAAAGTGGCGGGAAGAAAGAGGCGGGAAGAAAGAGGCGGCAAGAAATTGGCGGGAAGAAAGAGGCGGGAAGAAATTGGCGGGAAGAAAGAGGCGGGAAGACATGGAAGAAATGGCGGGAAGAAGAGGAATCCAGAGCTGGTCATCTAATCTTTAGTCTCGGCTGGTGGGTGCAGCCGGGAAGAAAGAGGCGGGAAGAGGGGGCCGACGGAAAGACAGAGGCGGGAAGAGGGGCCGGCGGAAAGACAGAGGCGGGAAGAGGGGGCCGGCGGAAAGACAGAGGCGGAAAGATTTTTAAATGAATTAGTTTTATTTTTCTGAATTTTTTGATATATTATTTGTATTTTTAAGATTTTTAAATGAATTAGATTTATTTTTCTGAATTTTTTGATATATTATTTGTATTTTTAAGATTTTTAAATGAATTAGTTTTATTTTTCTGAATTTTTTGATATATTATTTGTATTTTTAAGATTTTTAAATGAACTAGTTTTATTTTTCTTTATTTTTTGATATATTATTTGTATTTTTAAGATTTTTAAATGAACTAGTTTTATTTTTCTTTATTTTTTGATATATTATTTGTATTTTTAAGATTTTTAAATGAACTAGTTTTATTTTTCTTTATTTTTTTGATATATTATTTGTATTTTTAACATTTTGAAAAAGAAAAGAAATTTGAAAAATACCTTTAGTCGCGGTTGGCCTCGCCAACCGCGACTAAAACTTATTTTTCCGCGGGAAATTAAAACCCGGCGAAAAATGACCTTTGGTCGCGGTTGGGGTAGCCAACCGCGACTAAAGGTACCCCTTTAGTCGCGGTTGGTGTCCCCGGTCGCCGCTATAAATTCGCGCGCGCGCCCTGGCGGTTCACTTCTTCCTTTCTCCGCCGTGTCGATCTCTCTATGCACCGTCGCCGTCGTCGCCGCCGCGCTCGCCCTCGCCGTCGTCGCCGCCGCGCTCGCCCTCGCCGTCGTCGTTCGCCGCTCTCCGCCGCCCTACATCATCGCCGCCGCGCGCGCCTACGTACGTCGCCCGGCCGCCTCTGCCTGCAGCGCGCCTCGCGCCGACGCCACGCGCGCGCCGCCCCGTCGCCTCGCCCGACCGCGCTGCGCCGCCCTCGCTCGACGCCGTCGCCGCCGCGCCTGACGCTGTCGCCGGCCACCGCGCCGCGCGCCGCCGCCGGCCAGATCGACCTCCTGCGCGCGACGTTACAGAGAGAGGAGCGCCCTGGCCGGCGCTTCCTCTCTCTTTTTTTTTGATTTTTTTAACTTAAAAATTAAAACATCAAATTTGTAACTTACAAATTGTAACTTAAATGAAAAATAGTTTTATGTAATTTGTAACTTCAAATTTTTATTTAACTTAAAAATTGTAACTTTAAATGAAAAATAGTTTTAAGTAACTTAATTAAACTTAAATTAACTCTAATTAAAAATATAATAGTTCTAAATAGTAATTTTGTAACTAAAATTTTGTATACTAACAAAATTTTGTATACTTAATTAACAAAATCTTGACTTAACAAAATTTTGACATAACAAAAATTTAACTTAACAAAAAATTTACTTAACAAATTTTTGACTTAAGAAAAATTTTACTTCACAAAATTTAGACTTAACAAAATTTTAACTTAACAAAATTTAGATGTAGAGAGAATTATTTTATTTTGGGATCGAGAGGGGGCGGCGAGGGTTATGTGTCCTCGGCACCGCCACCGCCCTCTCGGTCACCGCCACCGTTCTCTCGGTCACGCGCGCGGTCACTGCGTTCCCCTTTCGCCACCGCCCTCTCGGTCACCGCCACCGGTCTCTCTCTTTATATGTAGAAGAGATGTGATAATGCATATACACAATTAATTTGTTTTTACTATATGTTTTCAGGACTGACATATGGCGGACGATAGAGCTGACCCGATTCTGGACAACTATGATCTGGACGCTGAAGACCATATGTTCGGCATCATAAACGGCGATATTCCATATGTGCCGACCGGACAAGAAGAAGATGATATCTCTTCTTATCCGAACCTTGACGGTGAAGATGAAGGGCGCCGTCAGCAAGATGATGCCGAAGAAACGTCGATAAACGACGATCTTCAATTGGAAGTAGCAACCACCTCCGGCGCCGAGGTATATATATACATTGAGCCTCTGGTGATACAAACTAACTGATTTGAATAAATATGTGTGTACTAATGCGCGCGACTCTCTTTTTATTTTAGCCCTCGGCCGGATCATCGAAACAATCGAGTACGTCGTCAAAGCGTGGCGCAACCAAGACGCTGAAACAAGGAGAAATATATACCATCGAGGTTATCGACAGTGCAACCGGCAAGCCGCTGGAGCCCGAGAAGAACGCCACCAAGTTTATCAACCAATGCGGAGCCGTTGTTAGAGACAACGTCTCGATCACCGTCCGAGGAGTGGAATGAGCCAAAGAAGGCACGTCTTGGTTTCACTTTTGTCGACAAGAGAACAAAAAAAGATTGCTTGCAAAAGCTTCTGCAACATGTCGTCCTACCTCCGGAATACCACAAATTGGATGAGGAGGGTAACAAGATTGCGGAAAACAAGAAGAGGAGGAAGCTACTCAAACAGTTCGCTCTTGGAAAGATGGCCAGTGCATTCCGGAAATTCAAGCAAAATCTAGCCCATGACTATGTCAACCAGAACAAGACTCCGGATTTCAAAGGACAATATGAGAAACTGAAACATGATTGGCCAGAATTTGTGAAGCAAAAGAAATCGGAGCAGTTCCTTGAACTATCGAAAAAAATAAGGAAAATGCGGCTAAGAAGGAGTACAATCATATTATGGGGCCAGGAGGGTATCGCCTTTGGGAGCCTAGGTGGGAGAAGATGGAGAACGAGCTGAGGGCGCGAGGAATCCGTCCAGGTACGGAGGGATGGGACCCAAGGGCCAAAAGCTGGTGGTACGGGCATGGGGGATCGCTGAACCCGGAGACAGGAGAGTGTGTTTACCGGGGCAAAATAATTAAACCCACCGAAAAGCTTATTGAGGCAATGAGGGATGCTCAAGAGGGGAAGATCAAGTTCAACAGAGAGAACGACGCGCTGACGAAAGCCCTCGGGAATCCTGAACACGGAGGACGTGTACGAGGCATGGGGCACATTCCGTGGAAAATAGGGTTCCCCCAGAACGATGACCCGTACGGTTACAGAAGCCGTAAGAGAAAGATGGATCGGGATGCAGATGTTGTGGCGCGGTTGGCATCGGAAATGGATGTGATGAAGAAAACCGTGAGTGTACTAGTAGCCGAAAGAGATGCAGCTCGGGCGCAGCATGAAGATCATCCAATGGATCTCGGAAGCCAGGAGCAGAGAAGAAGTAGCGTGGCTTCCACGGAGGCCCCACCGGCTGGTGCACCGACGATCGAAATTACTGCACCGGAGCCTCTGGTGGTCGAAATTACTGCACCGGAGCCTCCTCGCTACCCCGTGGACGATATAAAGGAGATGAAAGAATGTCATCTGTATTATCCTATCGGGAACATGTCCATGAAGGTAGCCATCACCAGTGCTTTACCATGTAAACCTGGAGCACTCCACCACAACAACCCCATTGCAGATGGCTATGCTCGTGTCACGGTGGAGGACATAGTCCAAGGGTTTGAGGACCTGGACATTGACATTGCTACACCTGAAGGGGCGAGAAGACTTGGAGATGTCAAGCGCCAGTTCATTCTATGGCAAAAGAAGTTTATCAAGTTTCCAGGCGAGGCGCCAAGGCGAACAAGTCCACCCCCCTCCGGTGGTGGTGGCGGCGGCGGCGGTGGTGGTGGTTCACCTACACCTCCTTCACGTCAGCCGACGCCGCCCCCCAATTCACCTCCGGCGGGTAAGCAGACGCCGCCCCCCAGTCCTCGTCCAGCGGGTGATCAGACGCCAGCCCCCAGTCCACCTCCGGCGAAGAAGCAGAGGCAGTCTTGGGTTATTAACCCGGAGCCTTATGTACCTGCAACCACAAAGATACCAGAGCCATCACTAAAGCCTCTCACCCCGAGGCCTTGGGAACTTAGTGTGGAGAAAATGCAGCGGTCGTGGCTGCTCAGCATGAGAAATGGCAGGCGGACTGCAAGAAGAAAAGAGAGCCCGAGCCCAAACATGTATTTTCTGAGAAGGAAAAGAGCTGGGCTAAGTCATTTTTGAACACACCGTCCCAGGCCGCGAAGAATCTGCCTGACGACTATGAACGTGAACTTCGTAGTCAAGCACTCGCGGTCGGGGGAAACAAGTTGCCCAGCTCGGGGAACAAAGTAAACAGTCGATCGCCCCGCTCATAGTGAAAGCCGCAGGTCCGGACGATGCCCCTGATGTCATAGCAGCTGCGGCAGCACAGGGATTGACTGTAGAGAGAGCCAAAGAACAAGCGGCAGACTTAGGTCTGACTCTTCGTGCAGCGTTAGGCCTTGATGATGTGGCAATGAAGGACGTAGTATTTACATATGTGAAGGATGGTCCTCTCGTCGAGCCTGTGCAGGAAGAGGATCTACCTCGACAAATGAAAGGTCTGCTAAATTGGTACAAGGGTTACATAAAACTTAAAAACGCCAGAGAATATATTTATGCGGAAGTTAGACCTGAGCATCACTTCAAACATTACTATATAACAATTCATCGGAGTGAATTGTTCCAGCTGTTCAATCTGCGCGAGCTCGACAAATCTATCATCAGCTGCTATGTTCTGTAAGTGATTTATTAATTTCTACCCCATCTCGTTCATTGCCTGCACTATAAATATATATATTGTCCTAACTATCTTGTTGTGTACGCTATTATGCAGAATGAAGAAGCGGGAAATGCAAATAAGGCGCACCCATGATGTTGGGTTCATTGACCCACAAATCGTTAATTCATATGTGTTAGAACACCACCCCAAAGACGTGGAGGATGACCTGTGGCGGTTTCTTACAAAACAGGAACTCAAAAGTGATATTCTATTTCCTTACCATTTTGGGTGAGTGTTTCTGTCTTGAACACATTCTCTTTTGTTTACTCCATGCATGGTATGTGGCTAATCGATGAGTTATGCATGACTGTGCATGTATCGTGTCCGCAGGTTCCACTGGATTCTGCTAGTAATTCAAATTCAGAACTCCACAGTTCTCGTCCACGACTCTCTGAATATGGATCCGAAGCTTTGGGCCGACATGAGAAAAATGATGCAAAAGTAACTACTTTCATTCGTTTGCGCTCTATATCGATCGGCCTATTTCGTTCATCATTTCCTAATATCAAGTAACTAATTAATAACTCTCTTGTTCATTTAATTTTCCTTGCCTCGTAGGGTTTGGAGACGGTTCGTAAATCAAAAGGTCGGTGAATTCAAAAAAGAGCTACGTTTTAAAAGGGCAAAGGCTGCGACCGGGGATATTCAGCCACCGGGGACCAATCAATGTGGATACTATGTTTGTGAGAGGATCCGGAGATACACCACTGAGCGGCAGCCGTCTGAGAACAACATCAGGAGGAATAACCTCCGGACGACGCTTACTCCAGAAGCTCGCTTCCGACCACTTCAAGAGGAACTAGCTGGATGGTTCGCCAGGGAAGTCATCGATCCTAGAGGAGAACACTATGTAGAGGACGTAGAACTTTATATACACTAAATATGTATGGAAACTTGTTCAAAATTGTATATGGTCATCCGATATCGAATATATATTGTATATTCCTCTTGAATTCTTTTTGGTTCTAATTTCAAATTTGTTTGAAATTGTACATTCATATGCATGTATGTAGTACGGTAGAATATGTGAAACTCCTTCAAAATTAAAACCCAAAAGAAATAAAACAATACAAATTAAAAAGAAACCAGATTTAGGGGGAGGGAGCTAAACCCTAAACCCTGCGGAGGCCTTTAGTCGCGGTTGGCCGAAGAACCGCGACTAAAGGTCCTCCGCCCTAGCGCTCGCCTGCCGCCCACGTGGACGGGCCTTTAGTCGCGGTTCGTAAGGAACCGCGACTAAAGGGGGGGCCTTTAGTCGCGCCTAATTGGTCGTGGTTGCGCAACCGCGACTAATGGCAGTTGCCAACCGCGACCAAAAGCCATTTTTCTACCAGTGCTCGCACCATGCGGTGATATGCATGGCGCAAATGTCCAGATGGAGGCATTTACAACCATCCAATACTCTGCGTGCTGATCGGACGGCCGCCCTAGCCCATGGGTATGTACCCCCCATGGGTATCCACTTATTTCCAAAAAAAAAAGTGCCGCTACATTAATCTTACGAGAGTAATGCTTGAAAGGATTAACACGAGTGTTAAACTCAGGTGCTAAATTAGCTTGTATCTGTGTCACAATGAATCAACAGGAGATTGATCCTGAACTGAGGAAAGAATACGCTATAGCATGGAGACAATTAATTTGTTTTTTTGGAAACGACAATTAATTTGTTTGTGCTAAGCAAGGCACCGGTGAACTTTGGAGACTCTGTGACTGGCCGGCCGGTTGAACGAGGGTTAGAAGAGACCAATAGAAGAAGCAACATAAAATGACGAGGTTTGCTTTTGCACAGCCCACCGCGCTTCATCAAAGTCCTACCAATAAGCATTCAGGCTTGGTCGTGGATCAGTTCAGTACCCTGGATGTGTTGTCACTCTCTTGAGGGGTCAAGGACGTGCCCTGCAAATAAGATTGCACTAGACACCTCCTCGATCACAAAGAATGCAAATGGATGATCAGCGACGAAGTCCACACGTTTTGGCAGTTTGTCGACCCGACAAGTAACCTTCTGCATCCGGCAAGCGGTAACAGCGGCCGCCTCAGTGCCTTCCTCATTCACCTCGATGATAGCCTTGTGGAGTACTTCCTGGAGCGTGAGCCCCCTGCCGGGGCGGTCCTCCTCCGCCAGCATGTCATAGAAGTCGGCCTTCCCCTCCTGAAAGGCCTCCTTGATTCCCAGGTCCGGGAGAACGTCGTTCATGCCGGTGGAGAAATTGAGCTTGAACTTGGGTAGACGGAACTCGCCGACCTCGACGGTCCCCGTTGGCAGGTGCTTCCTTACAAAGTCAGGGTCGGTCGCGATCATCTCGCTCAGCCGCGGCAACCCCTTTCGCGTGTTGGGGAGGAAGACGCACATCGAGTAGCGCGCCCGCGGCTGCGGACCTTCCTCGTAGTTGAGCTGGAGCACCTTGAACCCGCGGTGGCAGGCAATGCGCTGCCGCGAATCATCTTGCATGAAGGGCACCTCGACGGTGCTGCCGTCGAGGCGGTGGAACTTGCCGTCCTCGGTATACTCCTCGTCGAAAGGCTGGCTCCACTTGCCCTTGAAGTAGATGGCGTTGGCGAGCACGAGGTCGGTCTGGGGGCATAGTTGGCTCGGATCTATGATTTCAGTGATAAGGTTGTTGGTGGATGCCCTCACCCATGCGTTCATTCGCTTCCCTGCTTCCCCTGGCTGCATCACAACACCACGTATATTTGCGCGCACATGTTAATCAAAATTTGGCATCGATTTGTGTACCTAACTACTACCTTCGTCTCGGTGTATTGAGTCTACACATGTCTTTAGGTTTTTAATTTGACCAACATAATACAAGTTATATATTACAAAACACATATATCATTAGAAAGCTCACATCTCATTCTTTCCAATGGTATGATTTTTATGTTCTATAGAATGTGTATTAGGTTGGTCAAATTGATAACCTAAGATACGCGTAGGCCTAACATATCGGGACGGAGGGAGTATATATAATCATAGATCGATCAAATAACGCAAAGGAAAGATGGACGCTAACCTTCTTGTGGAAGTCTACGGAGCACGTCTGCGCCTTGTACGACTTGGCGGCGGCGTCGATGTAGGCCGGCTTGAGAGGCGTCGTCCTGTCGTGCCACAAGGCGCACGCGAAGCTGACGCGCGGCCCGCCCGTCTGTGACTGGTCGGCCAGGGCCTGCTCCGACAGCACACGGACAGACCCGGCGAGGTCGTCCCGCGACACCGCGCCGAGGACGCCGAGCAGCTCCGAGAGGGTGCGCTCGCGGGCGCCGGCGGTCACCAGTGATAGCGCCGCGTAGACGGACACCGGCGAGAAGATGAGGTTACGGTTGCTTCTGGCAGCGTCGTCTGCGAGGCGCTTATTAAGGGCTAGAGCGAACGCCTGCAGGCCGGACCTGGCGCTCTCTGACATGGCTTCCGTCGAGGTCTTTTGCCATAGTTTCGGAAGGCGGCGGAAGCCAAGAGCATGCAGGGATACCATCTTGTTCTTGTGCGAGAGTTTGCTGATTTCTCGGGATGCATAGGTCATCTATCTATTTATGATTAACCTCATAATTGGGCCATTTGCAATTGGCTTCACCGAACGCAGCCAGGGCTCGAGGCCCACCAGGCCACTCCATTATTTCCACCAGGGCTCCAGAATCCAGATTCGTTAAGTGCTAGAGTCCTGCGCGCGATACTTCCCTTCTAAAGAGCTTCTGACTGCAGATTTGGGATCGTCGCCGTCACAGGTATGGCGGGCCATACATGCAGGTGTAGCAACTCTGAAGCAAGGTCTTGTAAAGCGAATTGGGACGGGGGAAGCAACGGATCCGTGGAATGACAACTGGTTGCCACGCAATGGTATGCTGCGTCCGCTGGTTTGCTTGGCGGCGAATCCGCCAGCAAGGGTGTCGGAATTTATCAATCCGACTAACAGCTCGTGGCGGGAGGAGAAACTGCGGCAATACCTCTTGCCGATGGATGTGGAGGTGATCCTAGAGATTCCTCTATCGACTAGAAGATGTGACGACTTCTGGGCATGGCACTATGACCGGCGCGGCATTTTCTCAGTTCGGTCGGCATATCGCATGCTCATAGAAACGAGAGATAGGAGAGAGGGTTGGTTGGATAGCAGATCATCGGGGTCAGACCAAACTAGAGAGAGGAAGGATTGGTGTAAGCTATGGCGGACGGAGGTCCCCACCAAAGTCCGAGTGTTCTTGTGGAGGTTGGCGAAACAATCATTGCCGACTAATGAGCTGCGACATCAGAGGTCTATGGCTACTTCAGATCAATGCGTGTTCTGCGGCGCGGGGGATTCCTGGAGGCATGCTCTCATGAACTGTACGATGAGCAGGTGTGTTTGGGCTCTGGTAGATGATCATATTACAGAGCATATGCAGCAGACAGAGGAGGGGTGTGCTCGGAAGTGGCTAGCCCATATGATGGAAACATTACCGCAGGATGAACAAATCACTGTCTTTGTTACTCTGTGGGCGATTTGGCACGCCAGGAGGAAGGCGATCCATGAACAGATCTTTCAGAGTCCTTTATCTGTCCATCATTTTGTGCAGAACTATCTGAAAGACCTGGAGCTGAGCAAGAAAACGGTGCAACAGCCTGCGGCCGCGACGGCGATGATCGCACCGAGGTGGATCCCGCCACCGGCGGGGATGGTGAAAATCAATGTTGATGCGGCTGTTGGGAAGAACCTGAGAAGGGGTGCAGTAGCGGCGATCGCAAGGAGTAGCGACGGTGTTTTCTTGGGAGCCTCGGCACTCATATACACTGGAGTTACAGAAGCTGAGACTTTGGAGGCACTTTCTTGTAGGGAGGCATGCGATCTCGCAAGGGACATCTATGCATCCAGGGTGCGGGTTGCATCGGACTGCAAGATGGTGGTGCAAAACCTGGAGCAGGGTACTAGGGGGGTTTACTCCCATATTATCACCGAGATCATTGAAGCTCGGCAATTTTTTGAATTTCTTGAGTTTAAGTTTGAGAGTAGGAAGTCGAATAATGAGGCTCATAAGTTAGCTAGTAGTGCTTTGTGTGATGTGTCGGGCCGCCGTATGTGGCTGAATGCCCCGCCTGAGGGCATGTGTATCCCACTTGTTATTGATTAATAGACGGCCTGGTTTACCCCTCAAAAAAAAAAGACTACGTGTCAATTTCTAAATAAAAACAAATATAACGTGTCATAAGCTTTTGCACTGCATAAACATTACAAAATAGTACGGAGTATTATCTTTCACAAAAAATAATTTCACTTCTCTCTTCTTATAATGTGCATGTGGCATGTTTGACAAGAGAGTTTTGGTCGGTTTTCTTCGGGATTAAATATTCAAAATAATAAAAAATCTCTAGAACTATTTCTTCGAATTGTAAAAATTGTTTCACCATAGTGTTTACTAGTATATATCGATATATATCGATACTACAGACATGAGTCCAAGATCTCATTTGCCACGGTTTTAGGGTCTATCACCACCACATTCCTGATGTAGCATATACTAGATTGGTCTATGGTTTCCTCCTTTCCTTCTCGGTGGTATAGAGCATTTAATTCCAATCCCCAATTAATTACTGGCTGTAATAACAATCTGTCTGTGCAAATCACAAAATCTTTTCTATTTTTTTAAAATCTATCTATACTAGCTGACTCTCCATATATACCCATGAGCCTCCATTGTGTATCCTCATTACCACCATCTACAAAAACATAGATTTTTTCAAAAAAAAAATCTACAAGAACATAGATGTAGTTAAGATCACTAGTAGGAATAGGCTCATCAGTGGCGCACCGTTTTGAAATTTTGTGGCGCACGGAGGGTGCGCCACTATTACCACGCCACAAAAATATGAATTCTGTGGCGCACGGATCCATGCGCCACAGAAAGTGACATTTCTGTGACGCACCAGGCATGTGCCACAGAAAACTTTCTGTGGCCCACGTAGCGGTGGTGCGCCATGGATTTTTTTTGAATTTAAAAAAATGGCGGCAAGATCTAGATCTAGGGCTACCGGAATTTCGCTGGATTTTTTTAAAAATTTGCCGGAGGTCGCCGGAGGTGAGTGGGTGGGGTGGGTGGAGGAGGAGGTCGAGGAGGCCAGCCGGAGGTGGTGGGTAGGTGGGTGGAGGAGGAGAAGGAGGAGGAGGCCGATCGAAGGGGGTCACCGGAGGTGGGGAGAGGATGGGGTCGCCGGAGGATGAGGATGAGGTCGCCGAAGGAGGAGGAGGAGGAGGAGAAGGTGAAAGGACACGGATGTCGCCTAGAGGGGGGTGAATAGGCGGTTTAAAACTTTTACGAGATGGTCTTAACAAATGCGGAATAAAACTAGCGTTTACTTTGTCAAGCCCAAAGCCTATACACTATGGTTCACCTATGTGCACCAACAACTTATGCTAAGCAATATAAGCAACTAGGTGATAGCAAGATATATAACTTCAAGCACGATGGCTATCACAAAGTAAAGTGCATAAGTAAAGAGCTCGTGTATAGAGATAACCGAGGCACGCGGGAGACGATGATATCCCGAAGTTCACACTCTTGCGAGTGCTAATCTCCGTTGGAGAGGTGCGGTGGCTTAGTGCTCCCGAATGTCAGAAGAGGCCTCACCTTGAGGTGTGGTTGCTCGATGCACACCAACGCCACAAAGGCCTCACCCCAAGATGTGGTACTCACACCACACACCGAACGTCACGAAGGCGCCTCACCTTATTCTCCGGTGATCCTCGCCACAAAGGACTAGGTCACGGTTCCACTAAGGGATTTCCTTCGAGGCGGAAACCGGGCCTTACACAAAGGTTGGGGCACGCATCCACAACTTAATTGGAAGCTCCCAAGAAATTGCCACAAAGACCTCAAATCCGTCTAGGGTTCCAAGAACCCAAGAGTAACGACCTTTTTGCTTTCACTTCCACGAATCACCGTGGAGAACTCAAACCTATGCACCAAATGCAATGGCAAGAACACCACAAAGATGCTCAAGTCATTCTCTCCCAAATTCCAACAAAGCTATGATACGTCTCCAACGTATCGATAATTTCTTATGTTCCATGCTACTTTATTGATGATACCTACATGTTTTATGCACATTATATGTCATATTTATGCATTTTCTGGAACTAACCTATTAACAAGATGCCGAAGAGCCGATTGTCTGTTTTCTCGCTGTTTTTGGTTTCAGAAATCCTAGTAAGGAAATATTCTCGGAATTGGACGAAACTTTCGCCAGGGTCCTATTTTTGCACGAAGCTTCCAGAAGACCGAAGAGATAACGAAGTGGGGCCACGAGGCAGCCAGGGGACAGGGCGGCGCGGCCCAGGCCCTGGCCGCGCGGCCCTACCCCCTGGGCACCTCGTGTGGCCCCCCGCGTTGCCCTTCCGCCTACTTAAAGCCTCCGTCGCGAAACCCCCAGTACCGAGAGCCACGATACGGAAAACCTTCCAGAGACGCCGCCGCCGCGAATCCCATCTCAGGGGATTCAGGAGATCGCCTCCGGCACCCTGCCGGAGAGGGGATTCATCTCCCGGAGGACTCTTCATCGCCATGATCGCCTCCGGAGTGATGAGTGAGTAGTTCACCCCTGGACCATGGGTCCATAGCAGTAGCTAGATGGTCGTCTTCTCCTTGTTGTGCTTCATTGTTGGATCTTGTGAGCTGCCTAACATGATCAAGATCATCTATCTGTAATACTATATGTTGTGTTTGTCGGGATCCGATGGATAGAGAGTACTATGATTATGGTGATTATCAATCTATTGTTTATGTGTTGTTTATGATCTTGCATGCTCTCCGTTATTAGTAGAGGCTCTGGCCAAGTTTGTACTCTTAACTCCAAGAGGGAGTATTTATGCTCGATAGTGGGTTCATGCCTCCATTGAATCTGGGACAGGTGACGTAAAGTTCTAAGGTTGTGGATGTGCTGTTGCCACTAGGGATAAAACATTGATTCTATGTCTAAGGATGTAGTTGTCGATTACATTACGCACCATACTTAATGCAATTGTCCGTTGCTTAGCAACTTAATACCGAATGGGGTTCGGACGATAACCTGAAGGTGGACTTTTTAGGCATAGATGCAGTTGGATGGCGGTCTATGTACTTTGTCGTAATGCCCAATTAAATCTCACTATATTTATCATATCATGTATATGCATTGTTATGCCTTTCTCTATTTGTCAATTGCCCGACTGTAATTTGTTCACCCAACATGCTTTTATCTTATGGGAGAGACACCTCTAGTGAATTGTGGACCCCGGTCCTATTCTTTTCATAGCATACAATCTACTGCAATTGTGTTTTACTATTTTCTTTGCAAACATCTTCCACTCGATACGTTTAATCCTTTGTTACAGCAAGCCGGTGAGATTGACAACCTCACTGTTTCGTTGGGGCAAAGTACTTTGGTTTTGTTGTGCAGATTCCACGTTGGCGCCGGAATCCCCGTTGTTGCGCCGCATCACATTTCGCCACCATCAACCTTCAACGTGCTTCTTGGCTCCTCCTGGTTCGATTAAACCTTGGTTTCTTTCTGAGGGAAAACTTGCCACTGGGCGCATCATACCTTCCTCTTGGGGTTCCCAACGGACGTGTACATTTACGCGCATCAAGCCTGTTTTCCGGCGCCGTTGTCGGGGAGATCAAGACACGCTGCAAGGGGAGTCTCCACTTCTCAATCTCTTTACTTTGTTTTTGTCTTGCTTTATTTTATTTACTACTTTGTTTGCTGCACCTAAACAAAACACAAAAAAATTAGTTGCTAGTTTTACTTTATTTACTGTCTTGCTCTCTATATCAAAAACACAAAAAAATTAGTTACTTGCATTTACTTTATCTAGTTTGTTTTATTTACTGCTGCTAAAATGAATACTCCTGAAAATACTAAGTTGTGTGACTTCACAAATGCAAATAATAATGATTTCCTATGCACACCTATTGCTCCACCTGCTACTACAGCAGAATTCTTTGAAATTAAACCTCGCTTTACTCGAATTTGGTTATGAGAGATCAATTTTCTGGTGTTAGTTCCGATGATGTCGCTGCCCATCTCAATAATTTTGTTGAACTTTGTGAAATGCAAAAGTATAAAGATGTAGATGGTGATATTATTAAATTGAAAGTGTTTCCTTTCTCATTAAGAGGAAGAGCTAAAGATTGGTTGCTATCTTTGCCTAAGAATAGTATTGATTCATGGACTAAATGCAAGGATGCTTTTATTGGTAGATATTATCCTCCCGCTAAAATTATATCTTTGAGAAGTAGCATAATGAATTTTAAGCAATTAGATACTGAACATGTTGCTCAAGCATGGGAGAGAATGAAAACTTTGGTAAAGAATTGCCCAACCCATGGATCGACTACTTGGATGATCATCCAAACCTTCTATGCAGGACTAAATTTTTCTTCGCGGAATTTATTGGATTCAGCTGCTGGAGGTACCTTTATGTCCATCACATTGGGGGCGGCTACAAAACTTCTTGATGATATGATGATAAATTACTCTGAATGGCACACGGAAAGAGCTCCACAAGGTAAGAAGGTAAATTCTGTTGAAGAAACCTCTTCCTTGAGTGATAAGATTGATGTGATTATGTCTATGCTTGTGAATGGTAGATCTAATGTAGATCCAAATAATGTTCCTTTAGCTTCATTGGTTGCTCAAGAAGAAAATGTTGATGTAAATTTCATTAAAAACAATAATTTCAACAACAATGCTTATAGGAACAACTCTGGTAATAACTATAGGCCATATCCTCCTGCTAGTGGTAATGATTATGGTAATACTTATGGTAGATATGAGGAAAGGATGCTAGAAATTGAAAGATCCACTAAAACCTTTATGCAATCACAATATGAGCAAAATCAATTGTTTACTAAAACTATGAATGAACAATCTACCTTGTTGAAAAATATAGGAAATCAACTTGAAAACTTGAATAGGGAGATTTCTGGTCTACAAACTAAAATTTCAAATGCTGAAAACCCGAATCTCATACATGTCTGCATCACAATCTTCTTTAATTAATAAAATGGCTGCTAAACCTGATGATATTGATAATAAGATTACTACTACAGCAAATGCCATCCAAGTTAGAATTAATGAGAATATAAGATTAATGGCTGAATTGCGTGCTAGGTGGGATAGAGAAGAAAATGAAAAACTAGCTAAAGAGAATAATGTAGCTAAAGTTTGGACTATTACCACCACTAGTAATGCTAATTCTTCACATGTTGCTGCACCTCCTACTATCAATGGTAAAATAATTGGTGTTGGCAATGTTTCTACTCCTAGTGCAAAGCGAACAAAACTCGCCTCGAAATTGCTAAAACTGCTGAAACTGCTTGTGATAAAACTGCTGAAATTTTTTCCAACCTTGGGAACAATGATCCCATTGCTGTAGCTCATAATGATTTAGATTTTGATGATTGCCACATCTCTGAAGTTATAAAGTTCTTACAAAACTTGCTAAAAGTCCTAATGCTAGTGCTATAAATTTAGCCTTTACAAAACATATTACAAATGCTCTCATAAAAGTTAGAGAAGAAAAACTAAAACTTGAACTTCTATTCCTAGAAAGTTAGAAGATGGTTGGGAGCCCATCATTAAAATGAAATTCAATGACTTTGAATGTAATGCTTTATGTGATCTTGGTGCAAGTATTTCTGTTATGCCTAAAAAGATTTATGATATGCTTGACTTGCCACCATTGAAGAATTGTTATTTGGATGTTAATCTTGCCGATAATGTTAAAAAGAAACCTTTTGGGAGGATTGATAATGTGCACATTACGGTTAACAATAACCTTGTCCCCGTTGATTTTGTTGTCTTGGATATCAAATGCAATGCATCTTGTCCCATTATGTTGGGAAGACCTTTTCTTCGAACTGTTGGTGCTGTTATTGATATGAGGGAAGGTAATATTAAATATCAATTTCCTCTCAAGAAAGGTATGGAACACTTCCCTAGAAAGAGAATGAAGTTGCCTTTTGATTCTATTATTAGAACAAGTTATGATGTTGATGCTTCATCTCTTGATGTTACTTGATTTGCACTTTCTGCGCCTAGCTGAAAGGCGTTAAAGAAAAGCGCTTATGGGAGACAACCCATGTTTTTACTACAGCAATTTTTTGTTTTGTTGAGTCTTGGAAGTTGTTTACTACTATAGCAACCTCTCCTTATCATGTTTATGTGCAAAGTAAAGTTTCTATGTCAAAGTTGATGTTATATTTGGGATCGCTACGCAGAAACAGCATTGCTGTCTGTCACGAATCTGGGCACAGGCCTCTGTAGAAAATTCGAAAAAATCTGCCAATTTACGAGCGTGATCCTCAGATATGTACGCAACTTTCATTAGTTTTGAGTTTTTCCATTTGAGCAAGTCTGGTGCCAGCTTTAAATTCGTCTTTACGGACTGTTCTGTTTTTGACAGATTCTGCCTTTTATTTCGCATTGCCTCTTTTGCTATGTTGGATTTATTTCTTTGATCCACTAATGTCCAGTAGCTTTATGCAATGTCCAGAAGTGTAAATAATGATTGTGTCACCTCTGAATGTATGAATTATTAATTGTGCACTAACCCTCTAATGAGTTTGCTTGAAGTTTGGTGTGAAGGAAGTTTTCAAGGGTCAAGAGAGGAGAATGATATACTATGATCAAGAGGAGTGAAAACTCTAAGCTTGGGGATGCCCCCGTGGTTCACCCCTGCATATTTTAAGAAGACTCAAGCGTCTAAGCTTGGGGATGCCCAAGGCATCCCCTTCTTCATCGACAACATCATCAGGTTCCTCTCCTGAAACTATATTTTTATTCAATCACATCTTGTGTTCTTTACTTGGAGCGTCGATTTGTTTTTGTTTTTGTTTGTGTTTGAATAAAATGGATCCTAGCATTCACTTTGTGGGAGAGAGACACGCTCCGCTGTTGCATATGGACACATGTGTCCTTAGGCTTTACTCATAATGTTCAAGGCGAAGTTTCTTCTTCGTTAAATTGTTATATGGTTGGAATTGAAAAATGCTACATGTAGTAATTCTAAAATGTCTTGGATAATGTGATACTTGGCAATTATTGTGCTCATGTTTAAGCTCTTGCATCATATGCTTTGCACCCATTAATGAAGAAATACATAGAGCTTGCTAAAATTTGATTTGCATATTTGGTCTCTCTAAGGTCTAGATAATATCTAGTATTGAGTTTTGAACAACAAGGAAGACGGTGTAGAGTCTTATAATGTTTACAATATGTCTTTTATGTGAGTTTTTCTGCACCGGTTCATCCTTGAGTTTGCTTCAAATAACCTTGCTAGCCTAAACCTTGTATCGAGAGGGAATACTTCTCATGCATCCAAAATCCTTGAGCCAACTACTATGCCATTTGTGTCCACCATACCTACCTACTACATGGTATTTCTCCGCCATTCCAAAGTAAATTACTTGAGTGCTACCTTTAAAATTCCATCATTCACCTTTGCAATATATAGCTCATGGGACAAAATAGCCTTAAAAACTATCGTAGTACTGAATATGTACTTATGCACTTTATCTTTTATTAAGTTGCTTGTTGTGCGATAACCATGCTTCTGGGAACGCCATCAACTATTGTTGAATATCATGTGAGTTGCTATGCATGTCCGTCTTGTCTGAAGGTCTATCATTTTAGTGGTTGGAGCATGCAAAATTGTTAAAGAAGAACATTGGGCCGCTAACTAAAGCCATGAACCATGGTTGAAGTTTCAGTTTTGGACATATATCCTCAATCTCATATGAGAATAATAATTATTGCTACATGCTTGTGCATTTAAGAGGAGTCCATTATCTGTTGTCCATGTTGTCCCGGTATGGATGTCTAAGTTGAGAATAATCAAAAGCGAGAAATCCGAAATGCGAGCTTTCTCCTTAGACCTTTGTACAAGGCGGCATGGAGGTACCCCTGTGTGACACTTGGTTGAAACATGGCATGCAAAGATCCGGTAGTCCAAGCTAAGTAGGACGAGGTGCGGACACTATTAGTATACTATGCATGAGGCTTGCAACTTGTAAGATATAATTTACATAACTCATATGCTTTATTACTACCGTTGACAAAATTGTTTCATGTTTTCAAAATAAAAGCTCTAGCACAAATACAAGCAATCGATGCTTTCCTCTTTGAAGGACCATTCTTTTACTTTTATTGTTGAGTCAGTTTACCTATCTCCCTTCACCTTAAGAAGCAAACACTTGTGTGAACTGTGCATTGATTCCTACATACTTGCATATTGCACTTGTTATATTACTTTATGTTGACAATATCCATGAGATATACATGTTATAAGTTGAAAGCAACTGCTGAAACTTCATCTTCCTTTGTGTTGCTTCAACACCTTTATTTTGATTTATTGCTTTATGAGTTAACTCTTATGCAAGACTTATTGATGCTTGTCTTGAAAGTACTATTCATGAAAAGTCTTTGTCATATGATTCACTTGTTTACTCATGTCATTACCATTGTTTTGATCGCTGCATTCATTACATATGTTTACAAATAGTATGATCAAGATTATGATGGCATGTCACTTCAGAAATTATCTTTGTTATCGTTTTACCTGCTCGGGACGAGCGGAACTAAGCTTGGGGATGCTGATACGTCTCCAACGTATCGATAATTTCTTATGTTCCATGCTACTTTATTGATGATACCTACATGTTTTATGCACATTATATGTCATATTTATGCATTTTCCGGAACTAACCTATTAACAAGATGCCGAAGAGCCGATCTTGTTTTTCGCTGTTTTTGGTTTCGAAATCCTAGTAAGGAAATATTCTCATTGGACGAAACTTTCGCCCAGTGGTCCTATTTTTGCACGAAGCTTCCAGAAGACCGAAGACATAACGAAGTGGGGCCACGAGGCAGCCAGGGGACAGGGCGGCGCGGCCCAGGCCCTGGCCGCGCGGCCCTACCCCCTTGGGACCTCGTGTGGCCCCCCGCGTTGCCCTTCCGCCTACTTAAAGCCTCCGTCGCGAAACCCCCAGTACCGAGAGCCACGATACGGAAAACCTTCCAGAGACGCCGCCGCCGCGAATCCCATCTCGGGGGATTCAGGAGATCGCTCTCGGCACCCCGCCGGAGAGGGGATTCATCTCCCGGAGGACTCTTCATCGCCATGATCGCCTCCGGAGTGATGAGTGAGTAGTTCACCCCTGGACCATGGGTCCATAGCAGTAGCTAGATGGTCGTCTTCTCCTTGTTGTGCTTCATTGTTGGATCTTGTGAGCTGCCTAACATGATCAAGATCATCTATCTGTAATACTATATGTTGTGTTTGTCGGGATCCGATGGATAGAGAGTACTATGATTATGGTGATTATCAATCTATTGTTTATGTGTTGTTTATGATCTTGCATGCTCTCCGTTATTAGTAGAGGCTCGGCCAAGTTTGTACTCTTAACTCCAAGAGGGAGTATTTATGCTCGATAGTGGGTTCATGCCTCCATTGAATCTGGGACAGGTGATGAAAGTTCTAAGGTTGTGGATGTGCTGTTGCCACTAGGGATAAAACATTGATTCTATGTCTAAGGATGTAGTTGTCGATTACATTACGCACCATACTTAATGCAATTGTCTGTTGCTTAGCAACTTAATACTGAATGGGGTTCGGACGATAACCTGGAAGGTGGACTTTTTAGGCATAGATGCAGTTGGATGGCGGTCTATGTACTTTGTCGTAATGCCCAATTAAATCTCACTATATTTATCATATCATGTATATGCATTGTTATGCCTTTCTCTATTTGTCAATTGCCCGACTGTAATTTGTTCACCCAACATGCTTTTATCTTATGGGAGAGACACCTCTAGTGAACTGTGGACCCCGGTCCTATTCTTTTCATAGCATACAATCTACTGCAATTGTGTTTTACTATTTTCTTTGCAAACATCTTCCACTCGATACGTTTAATCCTTTGTTACAGCAAGCCGGTGAGATTGACAACCTCACTGTTTCGTTGGGGCAAAGTACTTTGGTTTTGTTGTGCAGATTCCACGTTGGCGCCGGAATCCCTGTTGTTGCGCCGCATCACATTTCGCCACCATCAACCTTCAACGTGCTTCTTGGCTCCTCCTGGTTCGATTAAACCTTGGTTTCTTTCTGAGGGAAAACTTGCCACTGTGCGCATCATACCTTCCTCTTGGGGTTCCCAACGGACGTGTACATTTACGCGCATCAAGCTACAAAACTATTGGGGGAATAAGAGAGGAAGAACAAAGAGGAGAACACAAAATTCTCCAAGATCTAGATCCCAAAGATTCACTCACAAAGATATGATATGGTTTGGTCAAAGTGTGGATCTAGATCTCCTCTCTCTTTTCCCTCAAAAGGGGGCAAGAATCATGGAGGGATAGAGAGATAGGGCAAGCTTCTCAAGATCAACAATGGAGGAGAGAGAGTGGGAGAAGCTACAGCCCAAGGAGGAAGAAGGGAGTATTTATACCCCCAGAAAATTCAGCCGTTGGGGCATAATAGGCCGGAATTTCCGGCCCTCACTTAGGCCGGAATTTCCGCCCCCCACCGGAATTTCCGGCCTGGAAAGTGAAATTTCCGGCCAAATATCCGGGGGGGGGGGGGGGTCCAGGGGCTCATTTTCGTAGGTCATTAGCCGCTTTTCCGAGAAAGACCATAACTTGAGCATCCGGACTTCGATTTTGATGATCATGGACTCGTTTCAAAGCTAGTAACAAGCTCTACAAGATCATGCAGGGAAGCATCATAGTACATTAAGGGAGGATAGAAATAAATGAATAAATGTTTTGCCTATCTATAAAAGACAAACTGGTAAAACCTCCAATATGGAAAATGCAACAACTTGAGTTAGGAAACTCGGATGTAGGTGAAACCAATTTTGTTGTAAAGAGGATGACAAGAGCTACCCACAAAGAGAGAAAGACTTAATAGCAAGTGGGGTAGATTTTTCTATGCATTTTAGAGTGAAACCTCTCAATACGAGAAACGGAGAAAAACTCCAATATCGAAAACACAACAAGTGATTCATGCGGAATATGTTTTTGATGAACTAGAGCTTGCTATGGAAATAACCACAAGCTCTAAATCACCACATGGATAAGATCCAAATAATAACCAAGAAAGATGATGCAAGGATGCAAAGGTTTAAGCACTCTCCGAACGATACGATCGAGTTACTCACTCGAGAGCCCTCTTGATAGTACGCCAACTAAACTATAAACCGGTCTCCAACTAAACCATGAGACCGGTGAGAAAGAAACCATATCAAGAGCAAACCTTAACCTTGCGCATTTCACTTGAGCTTGATGATGAAGTTCTTGACCGCAACAAGATGGAATGCCTTCCTTGATTGTGCTTGCTTGATGAAGTCATGCGAATTGCTCCCGCATACTCCACTATGGAAGAGCTTCTTCTTCGGCGCATCTTCACATATCCATGATCACCATATGGATGTCAAGATTCAAGCAAATGATCTCTTCGAGATGGCTCGTCTTGAACTTGCACTCCATTTCTTCATTCTTCATCGTTGATGTCTTGAAGTTAAACTTGAGGGCTCACTTCATCTTCATCTTCAAGACATACTTGACACTTGATCTTCTTCATTTGCTTCTTACTGCAATCTTGACGCCAACATATAGTTCAAGCATTGCCTATGGACAACTTCTACAAATATAACTCAATGCAAACATTAGTCCATAGGAATTGTCATTAATTACCAAAACCACACATGTGGGATCCATGCACTTTCAGAAGGTCGCCGGAGGAGGTCATCGGGTGTGGAGGAGGTCGCGGGGTGTGGAGGAGGAGGTCGCTGGGTGGTAGAGGAGGCCGAAGGTGGAGAAGAGGAGGGAGGAGAAAAACAGAAGGGAAAGTGGAGGAGAAGGGGAAGTGGAAGTGGATGAGAAGTGGAGGAGAGGAGGCGGAGGAGAAAAGAGAGAGGGAGAAGGGCGCCGCCAAATTTCAAATTCCATCCTAACAATTTTGTGGTGCATGTGCATTTGGTGCGCCACATAATTTCTTTCGAAAATTTTATTTTTGCAGGAAAAAATCTTGACTTTGCCGTAACTTTTTTTACTTTTTTCGAATTTGACGATTCTGTAAATTTCTGAACGGCCGAAGGTCTGTTAAACTTTTTTGTAGAATTTTCTCTCGGTCATTTTGATATATTGTGCGTATTTTTTCGACTTAGTATGCAACCAGAAAAGTCGTTTTACCTTTTTCTACACTTTGTTTGCAAAAAAATAGAAATTCAAATTTGTTAATTTCCCCTACAATTATACCACTTAATACAAGTACAATTTAAAGGAATTTTTTGAAGTTTTTATAATTTTTTGTGAATTTTTGAACAATAAAAAGACGATCTCGAGGGGAGGTGCGTGGACGGTTGAAAAAACTTCGGTGGCGCATGGCTACATGCGCCATAAATTGCTTCTTTATGTGGCGCATTTGGCCACATGCGCCACATAAAGGCGACATTTCTGTGGCACATCCTCCTCCATGCGCCACATAAATAGTAAGAATTGGTCAACCCAATAATTGGTTGCGGTCCCCACCAGATTTTGGTGGCGCATGGAGAGTTGGTGCGTCACAAAAATACCAAATTCTGTGACACATGGAGAGTTGGTGCACCACAGAAATGGCATTATTTAGTGATGCACATTTCTGGATGCGCTATAGATTTTTTTAGTGGCACATGGTTATTTGGTGGACCACAATGTATTCCACCTATATATACCTAGTTTCCTACTAGTGATGCATCTTTATAGATCAATCACCACTCCACTTTTCCATAGGAGGACAAAATTCTCCACGCCTCATGTCACTATCTGCCACGAAAGCACCATGCATTCTTGTTTGAACCCTTGGTAGATCCGTCCCACCTTATCAAGGTGAGTTTTAGATATAAACATAACCACAGGGTCACACCGCCCTCGATTTGCTTGAGTGCTCGAACTATCATGGCACTCCCCAACTCCCAACGGCTAAGAGATAAGTTTTTTGAAAGTTCAATGTCGGTAACCTAGAGGGGGGGTTGAATAGGTCGTACACATTTTTTCTTGACTTGTTTGCAATTTTTGGCTATGCGGATAAATAAAGTGGCCTAATGCAAACTAAGTGGAGCACCCTATATGAAAAAATACATATATCAAGAACTTCAAACTCGATGGCTATCACAAATTAAATAGGTGGAAAGAAATAACTGAAACACGCGGAGACAACGATGTATCCCGATGTTCACTTCCTTGAGGGGGAGCTAGTCACCGTTGGAGAGGTGCGGTACCACGAATGACACTGAACGCCACGAAGGCACACATTCTTCTCCGTGAGCTCCTTCCACGAAATAGGAGCTCTTTCCACTATGTGAAGACCTTAGGGAGGCCTTCAATTCCGTACAAACTTTCCGGCTCGATCACAAGTTGATTGCTCCCGGCGACCACTACCACCTAGAAGTTCTCAACTTCCAAGAGTAACAAGATCAGAGAGAAAATTTTGGTATGATGGCTAAAATTGAAATATGTATGGTTGAAAGATAGAGGATGATGAGATCTTGAAGATGCACGTATCAACTCTCGAATTCATCAGCTAAATCTCAATAGATCAAGGATTTGAGGTGGGGGAATTTGCAATGGAGTTTTTCAGACCTTTGAATTAGATCTAGATCAAATAGAATGGCAAAGGTGATTGATCCCAAAAGCTAGATTGCCTTATATAGAAAAACTAGCATTTGGAGCTCAATAACGCATAGGAAAAAGGACTGGCCGGTATAACCGGCAAGCGGCAGCAGCAGGAAATGAGCGCGAGGCGGCGCGCATCGCCAGGGAGGGCGGGCGCGTGAAAAGCGGCAGCTGTGCGTCGGTCAACACGTCACACGGGCGGCCGACAACCGGAGAAACGCGTGCGTGCAAGCCGCAGCGCGTGCGCGAGAGGCGCGGGCGCAGCGGCACTTTTGCATGTAAGTCTATGAAACAAATAACTACTATACTATTTAGGAACAAACATCTTTTTTGTAAGAATTTTGGGGCCATTTCAAGGGGTCATGGCTGGGTGACACGTGTTGCTATTTCCCCCTGTGTGCGCTTTAGGGTGTGTCTAGCAATTAGGTGTGGGTGACTTATTGTTGTGTAATTCTGGCACTACTTTTGTTCTGGGTGTGTGTGGCAATTTCATCTTCTGGTTCGTTATCCTGTTACTGGTTTCCCATGTGGTGGGCTCCATCTGCATGTGCTGGTTTTGTGGGCATGCCACACGTTAATTTTAGTTTTCTTTTTCCCACGACACACCGCTCTCTCCTTATCCCATCCCCTCTCTCCTTAGGACCGCAGCGCGTGCGCGAGAGGCGCGGGCGCAGCGGCACTTTTGCATGTAAGTCTATGAAACAAATAACTACTATACTATTTAGGAACAAACATCTTTTTTGTAAGAATTTTGGGGCCATTTCAAGGGGTCATGGCTGGGTGACACGTGTTGCTATTTCCCCTGTGTGCGCTTTAGGGTGTGTCTAGCAATTAGGTGTGGGTGACTTATTGTTGTGTAATTCTGGCACTACTTTTGTTCTGGGTGTGTGTGGCAATTTCATCTTCTGGTTCGTTATCCTGTTACTGGTTTCCCATGTGGTGGGCTCCATCTGCATGTGCTGGTTTTGTGGGCATGCCACACGTTAATTTTAGTTTTCTTTTTCCCACGACACACCGCCCTCTCCTTATCCCATCCCCTCTCTCTCTAAAAAAATTATCGCATGGGACACAAAATAGGGAGGATGCCTATCGCGGGAGGCTCCGCCAGGCCACCGCCATCACCGGCGAGCGCATCGCGGGAGGCTCCGCCATGCCGCCGTCGACGAGCACGAGGAGGCGTATCGTGGGGAGGGTGGCGCCAATCCGCCGTCGGCTCCGCTACCTCACTGCCAACGAGCATGAGCCTTGAGGTTGAGGAGGAGGCGCGTCGCGGGGAGGACTCCGACAGGATGCCGTCGTCTCGGCCACGCCACCACCGACGAGCTCGAGGATGAGGAGTGATGCGCCTCGACATCCTCTGCGAGTTGAGCGCTCCGGCCAGGGCGCCATCTCGATGCCGGCTCTCCTACAGGTGTGTAGCCTCTCTCTCTCTCCCTGAGATTCTCCAAGCCATCAAGATCCTTCAAACAACTACGACCGGCAGCGCCTCGATGTCGATTTTGTGGCCGGATCTCATCGCATCACCTCCCATGGGCTGCATCCACCGGTCCACGGCGTGATGACTGCGGAGGCGAGGCTGAGTATCACAGACGGCAACAACATCACTAGAGTTACGGCCGTTCTGGCAGCAGTAGAGCGACGACTGCCATGGTCCGTGCTTTTCTTTGCTGCCCCTCGATCATCTATGCCTCTGTCTGCACAAAGGCGAGCCAGTTCTGTTGTTGCTTCACGAATCCAAGTTGACTACACTTTCTCTTGCTCCTGAAAGGGGCACTCGATGGGGGCAATCAGAGACTCAGAGTAGTGCGGTAGTTGTTGTTGTTGCTATGCTTCTTCCTTGAGAGACCTGACAACAGAGCTGCCTGATATGTTCTTGCTGCTTCTTCTTCATGTGTTAGATAGTAGCAGATCTTGGTGGATAAACATATCCGTATTGGTGATTTTAGTTCATGTATTTTGCCTTGATATGTTCCTCAAATCGCTAGAATGATTTGTCTTCATTTTTTTTATGTGCAACATTTTTCTTTTTCCAAGTTCAGACCCCCCCACAGGCCAATTCCACCAGCACATGTGTATTTGGCCATCGGGGGCTTTGCTTTGTAGTCATCCCTTGAAGTTATTTATTTATGATGGAAAGTAGAAATATATTTTTTCATGCAAAATGGTCCGATACTTCTTTTTGAATCGTACATAGAAGAACTGAATTGAAGTATATGGAATGGAAGAGATCCAATTAATTTATCTGTTCATCCTACATACTAAATTAGACAGTAATTGTAGGATAAGTGATAATCGTAAAATAAGTCATGAGTTTTGTCTATATTCGAGTTACAAATCTTTCAAAAGACTGGATAGAAGATATACTACTAGGAATAGAATGCTCCAGTTCATGCACATACGGTGAAAACTGTTATTTAAATCTGAAATGGATTATGTAAAAATATAAATGAATTTGAGAACTGGCAATATTCGTTGTACAAAATAACATGGAAAAATATAGAAACACGGTATGCATAAATGATAAAGGTGTAGTGCAGAATAATATAAAGAAGAAGCATGTGCTGTGGTATGTAGAAAAGGGGAACAACTGACAAGGAATGGGCGCCTGTTCTACCTAGGACAATGGCTTGAGGGGTTATATGGATAGTCTGAATAAAAGTAGACCTATCAGGTCATATGCGGGTGATACTTCTGCTTCTCTATCCATTGTGATTTAGATAGCATATAGTGTTGTGGTGTGTTTCTCTAGCCAGTGTGAGGCTATAAAAAAATAAATATATAGTTTCAGTTGCCCTGCTTTTTGTGTGACAATAGTTTAGTTCCCTGTTCAGCATTCTAAGAGTGCATAATAATAGATGCCCTTGTTCAATATTGTAGTGAGGTTTTCTGTTGAATCATTCTCTCTCTCTAGGAAGGCCACATTTTTTGCTCTTTTAATAACATATCCATCATATGACATGGTGCAGTGAACTGTCTCTAACAATGGTTATCTATTCATACATAAAACTATCTAGACTGTAATAGTAGTGAAATATAACCAGTTTGACTTCCGAGATGCAATATATGGATTCCGTTTGCAAGTTCCCTGCCAACTTTCTACCTCTGCCTCCAAATCTTATCCTCAATATAAGAGTAATTGTCACATGCATATAAGTTCAGCAGAACCTGTTTTTCACTATTTCCAAAAGGCCGGGGAGAAGTTGATTCTTAGTCTGTTAGATGACACTTGCCAAACATACACTATCCCTGAAACTATCTCCTTAGAAGATTCTCTTAGGCTAGATTGTGATCTTTCTATGTCGTTTGACACATTCACTCCAATCTATCTATATAATACCTTCAAATTATTACTTTAAATCAACTTTATTGTCTTCTCTAAAATTATTCTTACTTCCATGTTGTGGGTTCGTCTTTTGTCATAGAGTTGAAGGCGCGTGCTAGCTAGAGGTCAGCTTCATCTGCCAATCACACTCTGCACTGCAGCGTCTAGAGGAGACGACTTGGTGTTGCATCGGCTCCTTTAGTGCGGCCTGGATCCCAATGAATCGGATAACAATAATCCAGGACACACTGCTGTTAATTAGTTCCTGCTATATTGTATTTTGGTATCTGAATCTTAATTTTTAGGTGATCATTTGTTTACAGCATATAGCACTTCCAATGTGGGTGGGTAATGTGTTGGGCTACTGCTAGAGAATGGTGCTGATCCAAATCCTAGATGTATGCTTTCCAAATTTTGAATTCGGAGACATATTTGTTACGTGATATTTAGTTTATGTTAATTTCAAATTTAGAATTTCGTATCACTGTTTGTGACTTTTTCTTTAATAATTTGAATTCCAAGTATTATAGTTAGTCTCATTTAGATATCTTGCAATGTACATGCAGATCCAGGAGGAGAAGTTCCTTTATGGAGGCCTCAAGCAGGAGGCACAAGCCCCTGGCGCATCTGCTAGCGGAGCCTGGCAACGGCCTGCCTGTGAGCGACCCGGCCATGTATGCACGCGCCACTGTCAAGGAGTACGATACCACATTGCTTGAGGAAATCATCCGGCGGGGATGTGACCGTTGCATGTTGCAGCGACAGCTGCACCGCGCAGTCCAGGACGACAACATCTGGGTTATCAGAGAACATTGGCTGTGACATCTAGCTCAGGCCAAGGATGAGGGCTGCCATTGTTCTCAGCAGTGGTCAAGGTGCACACCCGAATCGGCCATGCTGCACCGAGCTGAATGCCATGACCTGGCTGTTATGGTGAACCAAGTTGTTCGGCTTTCAGAACTGTGGATTTCACGTCAAGGAAATCTCTTGAAGAACAACATGGTACATACTGTAAGCATCCCATTAATTTGGCCATCCTCATATCAGTTTGGGTGGTCTAATGGAGGTAAGGGAGTTTGATAGAATAATTCATTTGAGCAATTTTTTTGTTCGAACATCTTATTTCATACGCAATATAAATATAATACCATGATGTTATGTACAAAACTAGAAGAATGACAATATTAAATTGTGTTACTATGCTGATGATTAACTTGATATAGGAAGAGTCAAGAGTATATGTGGGTTTTCAATGGCAGAATGGTGCTGCCGTATCAGTGGCATCAACGCTGTAAATTTTGGTTCTGCCATCATCAGCTTCTGGTAGAGTAAGAATAATAGTTTATCTGTTCCTACGTACAAACATTTTCTAGCCTGCTGAGTGTATATTTTGCACCATACAAACGTACTATACAATAGACGGAAGTACATTATTCTTTGGGTGAAGATTGTCCACTGCTTTATCCTGCAGACTGAGATATGGTTTTCATGAGAATCTTGCCAGTTCTTTAGGCCTTGGTTAGGTAGTTGACTGCTAGCAGTACAATTTTTGTTGGATTGAGAAATTCTATGGTGCTTAGCCTCTGGTTTGTATTTTTTTAGTAAATCATTCGCTGACAGAGTTGGCAGCTATACTTAGAATGTAGATCAGGAAGAAAATTCAACCTTTTGTAATAGAAATAATTGAGCTCTGTTTTTGATATGTTGATTCTTTTATCAGCAAAAGTGAGATAATCATCCCATTTCCTATGCTTGGCATCAAAATACATAATTTCTGAAATGCCTCTTTTAACAAACATTGTTGTTCACTTCATGTTGGCCAACTATTTCATCAAGGAAGATACATAGATAGATAGACTCAATTCATGTGCAAAAAGTAAGAGTTGTCTGTTTGAATTTTGTTGCATAAGGAGGTATATGGTCAGGCAATCAGCAGTCCCACAAGTCTGCGGGTGGAAGCTAACATATGTTTGGTGAAGTTATTTGTGAACTCTAGCAGTCCCACAAGTCTGCGGGTGGAAGCTAACATATGTTTGGTGAAGTTATTTGTGAACTCTTGCAGATGCCAGCTGGAGGGAGTCAGTGTTGGAGGACCTAATATCAAATTCTTGCAGACGGTGCGAACTGCCAACACCAAACCATTGCAGACGGTAGCTGCAGCTAACCAGTATCTAGATTGCCGGCAACAGCCAATGCATGTATAAATAAGACTTGTGTAGTGTATGTTGTTATGTATCCTTTTCACTGCCTGCTAATATTGTATTGTACTATGGTTTGTGGTTCCTTTTTCACGCTATATACTTCTTGCAAGATCATACCTATTCTATTGTTGTCTCACTCCGTGCAGTGCGAAGATATAATTTCCTACTCTGCATAGTACTAGGACATGGTTTGTAATATAGAAAACAGAATACAATATACCAAACAAACTAAAGATAGAGCTGAAGGCTCTATAGTTTTTACGTTCTCTAAGTAGTACAAAGGAAACTGAGGTTGCCTCTCCCACTCGAGTGAAGCATACGAACCAAATTGCTCTCAGTAACCTAAGAGAGAGGAACATACCAATTAGTCACGTCTCCCATGCCTTCCACCTCCTCGACGATGGCTGTTGAGCTGATGCCCACGGAGAGCCACATCTCCGGGCTTTCTCCGCTGGCATCCCTGTATCTCTGCCCCACCCTTTAAACGCCGCCTACATGGCCGCGGAGCGAGCAGTGACGACATTCAGGTGGCCGTCCAGTGCGGCGCGTACGTCAAGTCAATAGAAGCTTTTCTCCAGGTCCATCCGTGGCCGACCATATTCCCCTCACCTGTGTCAAAGGCTAGATGACCAAACAAGAATCCATTTCTCCATGTCCGAGCAGATCAAGCTTCTTTTCTTTCTCTTACCCCTATGTTGTACTCACCCCTTTGGTTAGATACACGGATGAAATTCTGATACTTTATATGTGGGCACAATAGCATACTGTTCGAATGATAAAAGAGTGCAAACCGCTGTGGCTACGAAGGCCCAATACTCATCGAGAGAAAATGTTTAATCATTTAACTGACTTATCAATTCAGTATAAAGTTAAGATGGAAAAAAGGGCACGGTATGTCTCGATCACCCACTTACTCAATGCAAACATATAAAATTTCTCTCTCAGACACAATCAATCCACTAAGACATGTTATCACCTTTGTTTCAAAAATATGCACCGAGATTACCCAACAACCAAATGACAATATGTAGGAATCATATCTAAGCACACAAAAAATACTAGCTGATTATAGAGCTACCATACAAAAAAGAAGACAACAACCCCGAGCCTTAAAAATTGGATTATACGTAATTCTAAATGGAAAAAAATTAACTGCAACCCACATACATTTACCACCGCTAAAAATTACTGTCAACCAGCCACCACATAGCGCGGCGTGCCGCCGCGCCGGTCATTGCTAGTAAGATAATGAACATACACAGTTTGATCTTATTCTGGTGTTTTTTTAAAAGAAAATTTCTTACCTAGATTCTAACTAATAAGTGATTGTGTGATAGTACATTGCTGCTATTTTCCGTATAATGTACATGGAAATTCCAGTAGTCGTTTTGTAATATACTTACGACTATTAGGATGATGATTACAATACCATCTCGGCATCTCCCTTTTGCAACGGGTTATCAAGTGTAAAGGGAAAAAAAAGATAACAAATGACACACTGCATGCTTCCTCGATTCACATCAGTGCATGACGTCTAGAACATGGACATTTATATATTAGAAAAAAAAAAACAGATCATATAATCAAAGTCAACTAGCCGGTATAACTTGGAAGAAGTCTTGTCTTGTAATACAATACTTCCTCACTTCCATTTTAATCTACGTTCTAAAAAAAATCAGATAAATGAGTAGTATATTTTTCTTAGTAAAATCTAGATACATAAACAACCAATCTAAGCTACACTTTCGCTGACTAAGAGCTACAATGTAGATTAATACTTCCTCCCATCTATAATATGTGTGGTTGATTTAGTATAACTTATAACTAAATCAGATATATTCGGAGCATCTGTAGCATAGCTCTTATATCTCACCGGCACTTAGAATAACCGCTCATTTTTTTTGGTTTCAGATGCAAAAAGTTCCCGAGCAAACACATTAATGTATAGGCTGTTTGTTTGGGTTGTGGCTGGCTGGCTGTCCAGGGAAAGCTATTGTGTAGAAAAAGCTGCTGTGCAGGGAAAAGTCGCTTTTTCAAGTTTCACTGTTTGGCTAATTTGCTGGCTATCTGGCTATGAAGAGATGAATTGTCCAAAATACCCTTAAATTTCGAGAACATGTATTTATTTGTTGATTAAGTGTATAAGTGTTTCTATTTTTTTCGATAAAGGGAATATATTAATATAAAAAAGATACTAATTACACCCAGCCTCTGCAACAACGCACCACCCTAATGGCACTACGGATGCACACAGCCAAAAAAAGGAAAAGAAAACTAAGAAACAAAGGTCCCGCTACAGCATCTCGGGCCTAACAACAGCAATACATCCACAACCAAGACAACACCTGAAGTGCAGACTCTCCAAAATCGACGCCTCCAAGAAGGGAACAGTGCTCTAACACCATCGTCGTCTGATCAAAGATCTTGGGTTTTCACCCTGAAGATAATCCCCGCTCTCAAAACAATGCCTCCAACAAGGTCATTGCCAGACACAACCAATTAAGGTCAGACCTTGGGTTTTCACCCTGAAAGGTAGGACTCTGAACTTCACCTGTGTTGTCGCCCCCACTTCCATACCGCTGCTGTGAAGCCCGGAACATCAAGCAAGTCCCTCAACAGCGCGGAGACTTGAACCTCCCTTAGCTAGTCCTCCCCTCTGGCCTTCATGAAATTCTCTTCTTCCAACTTTCATCATGGATCCATAGTCACTTGATGTCAACACAGAAAAAGAGCTTCGCGCCGCTCCCTCCAGAACCAATCGGTCGGAATAAAAGCATGGGTGCACACGACTGAATACCACCGATCCAGCAAACTCCAGGCAAAAAGCACTGTTACATTCACCGATGGAGCCTTCCGGAACTCAGCACACCGGCCAGATCCCGAGTCCAAGCCTCCGGTATGTCCTCCTCTTCACACAAGAGAGGCCCTAGGACTGCCGTCTTTATACATCACAATGTATAATATTAAATGTACATCATGATAGCGTCGATAAAATTAATGTATAGCTTGGCTAATCCCAATCAACTCCGGTAGCGTTGGAATCAATGGATTGGAATCGTTGCACAGCTTTGGTAGCATTGATTCTAGTGGAGACTGGAGACAGCAGTGGTCCGGCACGTTTGCTTTTTTCGCTCGCGTGAAGGAAATCTCGTGCGGGAAGCGGTCGGCTGGTGCAAAGAATGCCAGTTTTCCGTAAATACGAGAAATAGCAATGGCAGAGCAACGTACCGGTTCAGATTTAAGTGCCAAAGCTTCGCTCACGTAGTGTATTCTCTGCTTTGGCTTTTGGAAAGCCAGCGAGCAAGCCATGCTGTTTGTTTCGATCTTCTAGCTTATTTCAATGGAAAGCCAAAATAAGTCCAAACAAACACCCCCTAAAAGCGTGTGGCCAGAGGTTGAACAATCCATCGCCCCAACCCATTGATACGATCATACGAGGGTTCCACTGTAACAGACCAACTTTGTTTAATAAATAAATGATGGTTTGTTCATAAGCATGCATGCATTTGCATTTAATTTGAGAAAATTTGCACTAAAATGTGTTGAATTAAAGTTGCAAATGTTGTAGTTTTGGTCAAATAAAATCTTGTGCAAAAATCCCCTCAAAACTTGGGTCAAAATACCCTAAATATCCCAAAATTTGCCCTGTTTTTATTTTCTCTTGGAAAACAGCAAAGCCCAGGGGGTTATGGGCAAAATAATCCCCTTGTCTTCTTCCCCAGGCAGGCAGGGCCAGTGCTGCCTGGCGCCCGCACGGCCGTCGATGGCGCCGGCGGCCTGGATTCTCCCCGCCGCCCCCGAGCGCCTACAAAGCCCCGCGCCGCCGCCGTGGACAACCCCTGCACGCCACCTCCTTCCCCCTCTCCTCTTCTCTGCGCCCCGCGGAGCAAACCCTAGCTCCGGCCGTTCACCGTCGCCGCCGCTCTGAGCCGCCCCGCACCAAGCCGTCACCGCCAGGAGCTCCGCCGCGACGCCCTCTTCCTCCTCCGCTAAGCAGCACACGCCGGGGAGCTCCCAATCGACGCAATCGGGCGGAGCCCGAGCTCGCAGGTCGCCGCCATCCTCGCCGACTCCGGCCTCCCCTCGCCTCGCCGACGCCACCACGAGCTCCACGGTGAGCTCCTGGTCCTCCTGGTGCCCTTCCCCTCCCCGATTGCTTCCTCCACCGGCCCCGCACCGTGCGCCCGAGGCTGCTGCCGCGCGAGCTCGCCGCCGGCCGCCTCCGGCGACCATTGGCGGGCGGCGCCGCTCCCAGGAGGTTCGCCATCGTCCCGCGCGTCCAGCGCGCCCCTCTGCGCAGGCCCTGGTGCCCCGTAGCGTCGAGGCCGTGCTCGACCTGGGAGCCCAGGCCATGGCTGACGCCATGCTGGCGTCATTATGACGTCAGCAGGGCCTTTTCTATTTTTTCTGTTTATTAGTTTTCTATTTCTTTTAATTATATGACAGGTGGGGTCTGCCTGTCAGGATTTTAATCATTTCTAAAATATTAAAATGCTGACAGTGGGTCCAACTTGTCATACTTTTATTATTTTCCAGAAATTTCAGAAAATGGTTAAATCTTGTTTAATTCATAACTAATTCATTTTAATTCAGAATAATATGTGTAATATATCAAAATGTTCAGAAAAACATTCTCTACAGGTTTAGGAGTAATTCATACATCATTACAACCTTTGAACTTGCAAATGTAGTGAAACCCTAAAAGAACCCCTCTTATATGTCGGGATCGATGCCGGAACCCCTTTAAATTTGACGATGCACCTAGGGTTTATTCAATTTCATTAATATGACATATCATTCATATTGTATGTGCATTGCATTATGCCATGTATTGAATGTTATTTCTCTCTTTCTAGTATTTGCTTCTTCGCGATCGATAGAGCACGTGCCCGAGACGATGAAGATCAACAACGACGCAGATCAATAATTGTCCTTCAGCAAACAAGTCAAGCATGCATCGAAGATCCACATTGGTTGGTCAGGGACAAAGGCAAGCCCTAGCCTGGTTCATATATGTTTTCGAAATGCTTTTACTTCTGGTTCCTACATTTTGCACACGATTCAACTGTCTTTCATCGATAGGTAGAGTTAACCTATCTGTTGCATGTCCACCCTTTGTAGCCTCAATACCCTGATCCACTGCTCCTAGCATACCTAGGTTTGGCATGTGTGCGTCGCTAGAGCCTTTATCTCTTTATGCTTAGCCATGCTTAGTTTGTTACGCTACTACTCCGGTCTTCGGACTGGAGCCTTACAATGAAATGAAACTAGCATGACAGGTTGACGTGGTAAGTATAGAGATGAGTGTTAAACATGATTAAAGGCTCAGACGAAAGGCCACATTGGGATGTGGTGGGTTGTTTCGTTTCTGCCGACCCTAGGATGCGAGTTCTCGCCTCTTGAACCAAGACTGAGCGTACAACCACACGAGGCCCTATTATGGTACCCTCTCGACTCACTAACTTGCCTAGTAGATTCCATGAGTCACATAGTTTGCGTGTTATTTGGACATATGCATGGAAAACGTTTGTGAAAAGGTGCATAGCATACAGGTAGGTAAGCGTGGCCGTGGTGGCTGGGGTTAGAGTCCCTGGAGAAACCCACCTCGCCTCACATCGTTAAGGACCGACTTCGGGACTTGACCCGTTACGGCGGAACAATCCTTAGCGCGTGACTCATGGTCTCGGCGACAGCAAGGTAAAGGTCGTGGTCAACCACTCTCTGCCGGCTTTCCAAGGAAGAGAGCTAATGATCTGGCACTAAGAATCGGTTGGCACGTGTGGATAAAATTGTGCACCCCTGCAGGGTTAAATCTTTTCGAAAAGCCGTGTCCACGGTTACGGACGACTTGGGAATGGATTCTGTGATCATAGACAATTTTAACCTGATCGTAAAACTTGGCAACCAATGTGTGTTTACGGATACCTTCTTCGGGTGTTGAGGGGGTGATCCGAGGATAGTGGTTCGAGATGATGAAGATTGGTGGATACAATATGATGATCAGTAGAGCTAGAGATATCGCTCTCTTATCCCCTTTTAAAGGTTCTGAGTAGTCGAACTTCTCCTCCCTCTTGTTTAACAAAGGAAAACTGGCTTTACGCAAAAGAAGCTCCACAGAAAGCCCGCATACCCGCTTTGCTAAAAGGTTGTACTAAGTCTTGCTGAGTCCCTGTACTCAGCTTTGCATGCTTTTGTTTCAGACGAAGTTGCTCCGACAGATGGTGGTTTCTAGTCGACTTCGACGAGTAGCTTGGGGTTCCCAGGTGGCAGCCTGGAATCTATGGGCTGGGACGTCGCCGTTATGCTCCTGGCCTCTTAGGCCTTTTGCTATCTTGCTATGTCTAATAGCATAACTTTGCTTCCGTTGATTGATGTATGTCAGGTCAGTGACCTCTGCTTGTAATACTTTGGTTCTTCGCTCAGTTATGAGCTTGTATTACTTTTTGAGTCGTAGAGTCACTGTTGTGTTACCGATTCTCTCACTGTAGTCTCTCGAGCTCTAGGTTAGGCTTATGTCAGACGAAGATCTGGTATTTGTCTAACCCTGATCCCGGGGGTGCCACATCCACGGCCTAACCAAGCCTGCCATGTATACATGCGATTGGCTTGGCGGGAGGGACAATTCAACGCCGGCTATTCTTGCCTCCCCGCCGCCTCCATTGTAGATATCCATCTCCCCCTCCATGCGGCCTCGCGGCAGTCCCTTACCACCGCCATGGACACCTCGCAACCGCCGCCCCCGTCTCTAGACAAGTCAGGATGTCCCAATTAACCCTACCCCCTCATGTAGCTCGTGAGGTTCTCCCCGCCATTGGCCCGCTCACACTCATGCCGACAGCATGAAACGTACGCAGCATGGCAACAACATCATAGAGAGAGGTGGTTCCGCTGTCGCCGTGCCCACGGGGACTCCACCCGAAGTTCCGATGTCGGTAGACCCACTGTCGGGGATAAAGAAGAAGAAGTCGGAGCCAAAGACCGCGGGGCGAGGAAGCGGCAGGCTATGCCAAAGGCGGAGGCATTGCCTCCTCTTATGGTGCTACGCCTGCTAACGTCGGCCCCGCCAAGTGTTTGTTGAGTCGTCCACAAGGTATGACCCCTCTCCAAATGGTTTCAAGCTTGACCGTTGGGCATAAGTAATTTGGATTTTACATCTTCTGTATCCGATTTGCATGCTAGTGGTATTGGTGGTGGACGTGATGGTGTTGGTGTTTGTGATGCTCCGACGAGTGGTGGTGCTGCATCCGACGTGATTGACGAGGACGGTGGTGCTTGATCTGGCATCCTTTGGTGTGTAGTTGATCATTTTGGCGAGATGGTGATTAATTGTGCATGATTGCACACGTTATCAATAATTACGTTGTTTAAAACTATTGCATATCGTTGGATTGAATGTTAAACTTGGAAAATTCCGCGAGCGCGTCCAGAGGTAGATCCTGCAAAAGCAAACAGCAAAACAACGCACTTACCATGAGCCGTATACGTGCTTTAAAGGCCGGCGTTTTAACAGATCTGCAAGAGATGGTCTTATTATGGATAGGGAGTATGGAACAAAAATTTAGCCTGGACTATAGGTTAATACAGAACGAAGGGCTGTGTTATCAATTGGATTGGAAACTTTTTAAATATAGTATAATAACACTTAACTTAGGGCTTCTTTTTGACATGTTAACTTGCTTTTGTTAAGGAACACTCAACTTGGATTTTTTTTTTATATCAATTGCCAACGAAATGGACTAAGTGTCAAATAGCAAGCGACACAACCCATCACACCACTTGGCTCACATACACCTGCGTGGCGATCAGTAGCGTCCTCGCCGCCACCGCGGTTGCCATGCCGCCCCGTGCCTTTTGGTTCAGCGGCGGCACCGGTTGGAATTACCTCTCCCGGATGCGTGCTACACCCTCCTCCTTCTCTGCCGCCACCGTTGTAGGACGGGGCCCACTCCCATCGCCGCCGCCGACGACGATGACACGCTAGTCTGCTTTCGTCGGCCACACGTCTTCAGAGATGCAGGTGCTCGTTATTTCTTGGAAATTGGGGTTTGTCATTAGGGTTTGTGTTGTAGGTGGACCCGGGTTGAGAGTATTGGCAATAGTTGTGGGTCTTATGGTGATTATAGTATGGTAGTCTTTGCAAGGATTACTTCATGATCTAGTATCACATGTATATTTTTTTCGATATGGAGTTCTCCCCAGCCTCTGTTTTGATATGTTTATAACACACACACACACACACACACACACACACGACTTATACTAGCTACTATGAAGTTTGTGCTTCACACACACATACATATAGGGCTTCTACTAGTAGGAAGCTTTGTTAGATATCTCAAGTGTACCAACCTTGCTTACATGTGAGGGGTGGTACCCTATTTATAGTGTACATGACCCTTTAGATTATTGCCATGTGTCACACTGCAAACCGTACACCATACTTCTAGAATACTCTACAAACTCTAGATATTTCATACTACTCCTAAATATTTTACTCTAGAACATTCCTAATTCTAGAATTCTCTCTACATACTCTGGATACTTCATGACTAGGCTAGCTCTTCTAATAGCCAACTACATTGACAAAATTATGCCTAACATCTTTCACGGCTAAGTATAATCCATGGCTGAACTTTAGCAGGAAAAACTCAGTAAGCTTGCTTTATAAATCTGCAGGTACACTGCGGGTCGTTTGCAGCTCGTTCATGCTTTGGAGATGATTGCATTCACTGCCAGCAACTCAAAAGGATTGGCGACTTGATGGAGAAGTGGGTAGAGACTGAGACAAAGCGTCCGGAGTCTAAAGTTGTGATCACAAAGACCTTGCAAGACTTCCATGCTAATGTGAAGGTGTGGTTAGCCTCAGTCTGTCAGCGTATAAACATACTAGAGCACCTGCAGTTGGTTTGCTCAAGACTTCTTTTTTCGATGAAATTCATGCTGAGATAAAGATGTCCAGTAGTACCATGGATGAAAAGAACGAAAGGGATAGTCAGATCAAGATCAGGAGTTTCTTGCTCTGTTTTAGGGCCGGAATCACGCAAGAAATTGGGGAGCTAATCTTTATGATGATATGGACTAATCCTGGGAGCTTGCTTGAGAGGATGGATCAGTTCAAGGAGGTCCTTAATCTAGATAGTGGCAGCACCTTGTAATGATGGTTTACAATTCAGTCTTGACATTCTATTGGATTGGTTGCTAGCTTGAACTTAATCTTATCTAGATAGTGGAAGCACCTTGTAATGGTGGTCTGTGGTAGTTTTGTCTTGTCATTTCGTAGCCAGCTAAATCTTAATCTAGGGAATTTAATCTTATTTTACAATAAAACTATACCAAAAGTCCTTTTTTATCTGGCATTAATTTCCTAGGCCGAACCTTACATTGTATTAACCTTGCTTCATAGTTGGATTACCTCCTGATATCAGATACATAGCTATATAGATTCGAATTTACTACAATAACTTTCTCTTGCTAGTGCAATAACACATTTGAGATCATATATCGGTTTGATGCACATATGAGAACTTGTTTGGTCGAGGGCTGTTTGCTTTTTATAGGGGCTATGCTATCTACTAGCTCTCACACACACATGGCTTATAGTACTAGGAAGCTTGTGCTTCACACACACGTACATGCATAGCTTCTACTTTGTTATATATCTCAAGTGTACTAAGTTTGGTTACATGGGAGGGGTGGTACCCTATCTATGCTTTTACATGACTCTTTAGATTGTTGCCATGTGGCAGCATCCAAACCATACTTCTAGAATATCCTACAAACTCTAGATATTTCATATTACACCTAAATATCTCACTTTAGCACATTTCTATTTCTAGAATTCTCTCTACATACTGAATACTTCATGACTAGACTATCTCCTAGCCAACTACATTGACAAGATTACTCCTAATATCTTTCAGGCCTAAGTATAATCCAAGGCTGAACTTTATTAGGAAACCCCTAGTAACCTTGCTTTATAAATCTGCAAGTACACTACAGGTCGTTTGCAGATCGTTTTGGAGATGATTACATTCACTTCCAGCAACTCAAAAAGATTGGTGACTTGATGGAGCAGCAGGGAGAGACTGAGACAAAGTGTTTGGAGTATGAAGCTGTGATCACAAAGACCTTGCAAGACTTTCATGCTGATGTGAAGGTGTGGTTAGCCTCAGTCCAATCAGCGTCCAAACAGACTAGAGCGCGAGCAGTTGGCTTTCTCAAGACTTTTGTTTTCGATGCAATTGATGTTGGGCTAAAGATGTCCATTAGTACCATCGATGACAAGTCGTTGCTTAGTGTATATATATTATACTGTAGATGATTATTAATAGATGGGCAGTCTTTTTCATAAAAAAAAATCCAACTTTGTGCATTTTTTTAGAGTTCTGGCTTGAACTGATGTTGATCTCTGCAATGGTAAAACTGGAAAAGGAAAATAGTATGATGCTAACTGCACGATCGAGAACCTGTTATTGTTTCCTATGCGAAAACAGGAGCTTCTTATAGTTTACCTGTATGTTTGCTCGCTGTAATGAGTTTTGTCAGAGCTATCCAAAGCATGACAATCTGAAACTTACATAAAATATTCATCATCGTGGCCAAAAATCTTGCGGACAAACTGCTGGCCAGGTGCGAGAAGGTGTTCCAATCATCTCCAGGATGTGAGTGGAGATGCTGTCCTACAACCGGAAACCCTAAGCAGCTCAGAAGTTGCAGCGGAGAGCTCATCACCGTCTTTTACAGTCGATTTGATCGTCGTCGGCCGTTCCTCTAGCAGATACTAATATGGCAGAGAGTAACGAAAAAAATGTAATAAGAAGGCTAATTTTCTTGCGTAATCTGGTCTGAAATAGCTCTGTTGCAATCACTATATGCAGGTTACCTAGATACCTGAAGTGCAAGTTTGGTCATCCTTTGGCATAAAGTTAAGTTTCCTCTTTATGATACAGTTGTCCTTCCTTAGGTTGAGACAACAAACGGTAGACCATGACCGCCTCCTTGACGGACAGTACCCTCTCGCGGTAGCTCCCGCGAGCGGCCTGGGAGGAAACCCTAGCCGCCACCTCCCAGGCCCTTCCCTCTTCCTCGCCGTTGCCTCTTTTCCCCTCGCGTGGCGTTTTAACATATTTTCGATTACCACAAATTAGGTGGTGGTGGCGCGGGCCGCAGCAGCCGGCGGGGCGTGGCGCTGGCGTTGGGCGCGACGGCATCCCTCGGGCGCGGGCGCAGCAGCGGACGGTGAGAGCTCGGCTGCTCTGTTCGCTACAAGTGGACGTGAGCATCTCGTGTGTGGGCTTCTTCGGCGCATCCATGGCGGCAATCTTGGCCGGCGGTGAGTTGTGAGTTGCAAGCTTATGTGGTTGGCGGGATCCATGTGGGATGATGGGGAACGCGGCCATGGTTGGCCCTCTCGAGATCTCGGCCCGGAGTCCTGGGCCCTCTCGACCCCATTGACTTCCGCCCCAGACCGGGAAGCGTTGGTAGCCATGGGGGCTTCATGTCGCCGATTTGTTGGAGAATCTTTCTCCCTTCAGGTCCAATGCCCCTGGGGCGGCGTAGGTGGTTCCCATGGCAGCGATGCCTCCTGCTTCCTTTCAGTTCTTCAGTGCTCAGAGCTAGGACGCCAGGGCGGTGGCCCTGGACGGTGAGAGTCATGTTGGTTGGCGGGCATGCCAAAGCCTCTGGTGCTGGTGGGGTTCCTCGGCCGTGTGGATGTCGGGGTGCCAGGGGGCGCATGGTGTGGCAGCGGTATAGTGGTTGTTGTGGGTATAGTTTATGGGTATATCAATGGTATGGCCTAGATCCGGCAAGCCCGGGTGGCCCACAAATGGTGATGTGGCATGAGGCCCATCGGGCGGCCCAGTTGTTGTAGATCAGGAAGGATGAAGTCCAGCCAGGAGCAAGGAGCCGAATCCTAACCAACCTACGAAGGAGGCTGGATCCGTGAAGGCCCATGAAGTATCCGGATGCAGTACGACATTGATGGAAGGCGGATCCTTGACGTGCACGACAATGTAATATTCCGTAGTTAGGCAACTTGTATTCCGGCTAGGACTCTCCGTGTAAACCCTAGATACGGGCGCCTTTATAAGCCGGATCCTGGGAGCCCTAAAGGCACAACCACAACTCATTGTAACAACGCGAAAGCTCCCATATAATTCCAGACAAGCAGCAGTAGGCCCCGTCCTCGAGCAGGTGTTCCGAAGCTGGGTAAATCGCGTACCACCGTCCCGAGGACTCTCCGCCCAATGGCCCCCACTTCTTTCTCCCCTCGTGAGGATCCCTCCTCCGAGGTACCGTCGAATAGGCTACGGCAGTTGGCGCCCACCGTGGGGCCAGTGGCGTCTGGAGGCCGGAACCGGGAGGGTTCTACCTTCAGAAGCATCGGCGACACCATCGCCGTGGGACGCGTCTTGTACGCCGGAAACTTTCCGATCATCCCTCAGGACGAGTGTTGGATTCCGGCTAGGACAGACCCCATCAAGCTCTCCATCATCCCGATTGGCGGAATACACAGCTTCATCGGTGAGACCATCGATTCCAACGGGAACGCTCTGGTAAGTAACGCTGACGCGACCGCCGCTGAGCAGGACGTAGTCGCGAAGATCCGATCTAAGATGCAGGAGCTTCCTAAGAAAGAATCCGCCTTAGATCTGGAAAATTCAAAACCCACCCTATCCGCCCCTGAGCAGGAAACAACGGTGGAAGACCAATGCAGATCCGCCTGCCCAAGTGTTAGAGAAGCAAAGGTGTCACTTCGTGCACTTCCTCGGACATACCGCAGGAACCGCCCCTCCTCAGGACGGAGCTGGACCCATGCAGGTCGAGGCTGCCGGAGCCGGCGTCGTTCCGGAACAACAAGAGGTTGTCGGAGACAGCGACGCCCCGGATCAGCAAGAGGATGCTGGAGACAAAGAAGAATCCATCCTGGGGAACCTAAGCCCAATTTTCGGCGATGCTTCCTCTATGAACACAGAAGAGTATAACCGCGTCACGAAGGAATTGGAAGACGCAGAAAAAGCAGAGGCAGAATCCGCCCCGCCTAAGGAGGTCTTCGCAACCATAATTGGGCTGGAGCCAGGAACTGACGAGGAAGCAAACTCCTCCGACCCCATGGAAGCTGGTCCATCCGACTACGAGACTCCGCATCAAACGCGACTTCGCACGGTGCAGGAATCCGGAGAAGGACACATCCCCGGGAACGAGGAGCATCTGTCCACAGAGGAGCTGGTCGAGCAAGCAGGCATAGGTGCCATTGCACACGCGGAAATCCTCAACAAGCCAATAACTCCGGACGACGCCGCAGATGTGGAAGCTCTAGAAGCTACCAGGATGGAGATGCTAGGCACCGCTAGGAGAATTGCTAACACCGCAATGGCAATGTTGGAGGAGATATCTGAGGCAGAAAAGGTGATGCAGAACTTCCTCCAAAGAGAGCGCGAGGCTGTAGACTCCTTGCACAAAGTTAAGCAACTCTGAGCACACTGGGAGTCCATGATGGGAGATGCCCACAAGGAAGCAGATAGGATCCGACGAGAGGCTGTCACCCCTCGCAAGATCAACTTTGCAACCCCCACTGATCAGCAGCCGCTCACAACTCCAAAAGATAACATGAAGAAGGCTACGGAATTGCTGGCTAAAAAAGACGAAGAAGTCAACATCAACCACCTTTGTACACTCGTTGCATCAGCAATGAAGCAGCAGAGCAAGGCAGACACTTCACGCAAGTTGGAATCCAACCCGGAATTGTGCAAATCGACTGCGCAGAAAGACCTCTGGAGGCCAGCATCGTGACGATGAATCGCGCACCGGATCTACGGAGCGCAGAAGGAGAACCAGAGAACATCCGAATCCGATACCCGTGCCTTCAAAGACACCTCCGTAAGACCCGAAGAAGGGGACGGGAACGATGTACACTGGCAGAGACAAATACCGGAACCCATCACCTCCGCCCCACGGGATCCCGCGTCCTCCACCACCTCGTCGTCGTAGTCCAATCGGAAACACTAGACCCCATGGGCCTGGTGGAATATACATCCGCGACAACGTGGCACCTCAGAGGAACAGGAATACGGAGCGTACGCCGGAGCCTCGCCGGAACCGGAATGACGAGCGCGAGCCGGAGCCTCGCCGGATCCGGAACGACGAAGGCGACCGCCACCATGGCAAAGGTAGCCACCGGAGCCGGAGTCAGCAGCGCGATGGACGCGGAGAATCTGAAGGCGCAAGCAAAAGGTCCCATCGGCCCCCTCGCAGATCTCCCTCACCACCACCCAGTGGCGGAGGTGGAGGCGGAGGTGGAGGCCGGAGATCTCGTTCTCGCTCAAAATCTCCCCGCAACGGCCCACGTGACACAAGAGATCGCCTCAACGAGTACAAATCTGACTACATTGGTCCAAAATGCTTTGGCGGGATGATCCGGGAGGAGCCATGTCCAGAAGGCTTGAACCTTAAGCTACCCGGCAATCTGAAGCACTATGATGGCAGTGAAAGGCCCGACATCTGATTGAAGATTACTTCAATGCAGTAAACTTCGCCGGAGGGAACCAGAGAATAGCCTGCCGCATGCTCCAGTTGTACCTTATAGGTCCAGATTGTACCTGGCTCGGCGACCTCCCAGAGAACACAATCTTTTGTTGGTTTGACATGAAGATCGCTTTCGAAAAGCACTTCAGGGGCACCTACAAGAGACCTGCCACCACAAGCGACCTGCAAGCATGTATCCAGAAAAAAGCGAAACTTCACGGAATTTCCTCACGCGATGGTTGGCAACCAGGAACGAGTGCGAGAACATGGATAATCGCACAACTATGCACGCCTTCATAGGTGGCCTGCAGAGGGGAGGATTGCTCTGACATAAGCTTACTTGCCTGATCAATGAAAACAAGTTGACATTGGATGACATGATCGGCATTGCAAGTACTCACTCCGCCGATGATGACGACGCAAGAGGAGAACTTACCACTACAGCCTTACCCCTGCACCAGCAAAAGAAAAACCGCGACAATGGTGGCACCAGCAACAGCAACAAGCGGAAAAATCCCCCTGATGACCAGAAAAGCGGCGGATCCGACATGGTCACCATGGCGTTCCAACACGGAGGTCAAGGAGGCGGAAGAGGCCGCGGTCGTGGTGGCGGAGCCGGCAGGGGCCAGCAACGTGCTGACGAGGTCACCGTTGTCGGAACCCGCGCTCCCCAAACCTACGAGGAATACATGGATATGCCATGTTTAGCTCATATTGATCCGGCTACTGGCAAATCCTCCCACACTAACCGCAACTGCAAGTGGGTCAATGATCTTAAAACCGACCCGGAAGCAGGATACAAACACGCACGGAAGCACCGCCCTCGCGGCAAAGGAGGAAAGGGCAAGAACAAGGAAAAGGACGAGGACAGTTCAGAGGCGATGGATGAGGACGACGCTTCGCCGGATCCCAACCCCTTCGGAAAGAAAAGTGCTGGTTGATACGTCTCAAACGTATCGATAATTTCTTATGTTCCATGCTACTTTATTGATGATACCTACATGTTTTATGCACACTTTATGTCATATTAGTGCATTTTCTGGAACTAACCTATTAACAGGATGCCGAAGTGCCGGTTCACGTTTTCTGCTGTTTTTGGTTTAGAAATCCTAGTAACGAAATATTCTCGGAATTGGACGAAATCAACGCCCAGGTTCCTATTTTGCCCGGAAGCATCCAGAACACCCGAGAGTCGCCAGAGGGGGGCCACACAGGCCCCAGATGATAGGCCGGCGCGGCCCAGGCCCTGGCCGCGCCGCCTTATGGTGTCGTCGCCCCTTCGACCTTCTGACACTGCCCTTTCGCCTATATAAAGCCCCTGCGTCGAAAACCCTTACGGAAGAAGCCACGGTACGCGAAACCTTCCAGAGCCGCCGCCATCGCGAAGCCAAGATCTGGGGGACGGAGTCTCCGTCCGGCACGCCGCCGGGACGGGGAAGTGCCCCGGAAGGCTCCTCCATCGACACCGCTGCCATCTCCACCGCCATCTTCATCAACGCTGCTTGCTCCCATGAAGAGGGAGTAGTTCTCCATCGAGGCTCGGGGCTGTACCGGTAGCTATGTGGTTCATCTCTCTCCTATGTAGTTCAATACAATAATCTCATGAGCTGCCTTACATGATTGAGATTCATATGATGATGCTTGTAATCTAGATGTCATTATGCTAGTCAAGTGGGTTTTACTTATGTGATCTCCGGAGACTCCTTGTCCCACGTGTGTAAAGGTGACAGTGTGTGCACCGTGTGGGTCTCTTAGGCTATATTTCACGAGAATACTTATTCATCGTTATGAATGGCATAGTGAAGCGCTTATTTATATCCCTTTATGATTGCAATGTGTTTTGTATCACAATTTATCTATGTGCTACTCTAGTGATGTTATTAAAGTAGTTTTATTCCTCCTGCACGGTGTAATGGTGACAGTGTGTGCACTCGTGTTAGTACTTGGCGTAGGCTATGATTATGATCTCTTGTAGATTATGAAGTTAACTATTGCTATGATGGTATTGACGTGATCTATTCCTCCTACATGATGTGAAGGTGACAGTGTGCATGCTATGTTAGTACTTGGTTTAGTCGTGTCGATCTTTCATGCACTCTAAGGTTATTTAAATATGAACATTGAATTGTGGAGCTTGTTAACTCCGGCATTGAGGGTTCGTGTAATCCTACGCAATGTGTTCATCATCCAACAAGAGAGTGTAGAGTATGCATTTATCTATTCTGTTATGTGATCAATGTTGAGAGTGTCCACTAGTGAAAGTCTAATCCCTAGGCCTTGTTCCTAAATATCTGCTATCGCTGCTTGTTTATTGTTTCTTTGCGTTACTACTGCTGCGTTACTACTGCTTGTTTACTTCCTACAATATTACTACCATCAACCGCACGCCAGTAAGCTATTTTACGGCGCCGTACTACTTGCTCATATTCATTCATACCACTTGTATTTCACTATCTCTTCACCGAACTAGTGCACCTATTAGGTGTGTTGGGGACACAAGAGACTTCTTGCTTTGTGGTTGCGGGGTTGCTTGAGAGGGATATCTTTGACCTCTTCCTCCACGAGTTCGATAAACCTTGGGTAATCCACTTAAGGGAAACTTGCTGCTGTTCTACAAACCTCTGCTCTTGGAGGCCCAACACTGTCTACAAGAATAGAAGCACCCGTAGACATCAAGTACTTTTCTGGCGCCGTTGCCGGGGAGGAAAGGTAAAAGGCACTCATACTCCGGTTCCGTGTAACAGTACTTTTCTGGCGCCATTGTGTGTGTGCTCGAAGCTATTTCCTTTAGATCCTGCAATTGCATCTTTTGGTTTCTTGTTTACACTAGTTAGGCATAATGGAAAACAACAAAAATATGAGAGATCTTTATTGACTTTATCTTGAATTAGTACATGATGTGTTTGAAGAGAGAATTAAAAAACCCATGGAACTTTATATGCATGCTACTGGGAATGTTATTACTATGAATGCTTTGAACACCATTGTTGCTAATGCTATGGAAAATTCTAAGCTTGGGGAAGCTGGTTTTGATGAGCATGATATTTTTAGTCCCCCAAGCATTGAGGAGAAAATTTACTTTGATGATACTTTGCCTCTTATATTTGATGATAAGAATAATAATGATAGCTACTTTGTTGAATTTGCTCCCACTACAACTAATAAAATTGATTATGCTTATGTTGGGAGTAGTAATTATTTTATGCATGAGACTCATGATAAGAATGTTTTATGTGATAGTTATATTGTTGAGTTTGCTCATGTTGCTACTGAAAGTTATTATGAGAGAGGAAAATATGGTTGTAGAAATTTTCATGTTACTAAAATGCCTCTCTATGTGCTGAAATTTTTGAAGCTACACTTGTTTTATCTTCCTATGCTTGTTACTTTGCTCTTCATGAACTTGTTTATTTACAAGATTCCTATGCATAGGAAGCATGTTAGACTTAAATGTGTTTTGAATTTGCCTCTTGATGCTCTCTTTTGTTTCAACTCTTATTTCTTACGAGTGCATCATTAAAACTGCTGAGCCCATCTTAATGGCTATAAAGAAAGAACTTCTTGGGAGATAACCCATGTGTTTTTTTTACTACAGTACTTTGTTTTATATTTGTGTCTTGGAAGTTTTTTACTACTGTAGCAACCTCTCCTTATCATGTTTTTGTGCCAAGTAAAGTTTCTATGTTAAAGTTGATGTTATATTTGGGATCGCTGCGCAGAAACAGCATTGCTTGTCTGTCACGAATTCTGGCACAAGTCTCTGTAGAAAATTCGAAAAAATCTGCCAATTTACGAGCGTGATCCTCAGATATGTTCGCAACTTTCATTAGTTTTGAGTTTTTCCATTTGAGCAAGTCTGGTGCCATTTTAAAATTCGTCTTTACGGACTGTTCTGTTTTTGACAGATTCTGCCTTTTATTTCGCATTGCCGCTTTTGTTAAGTTGAATGAGTTTCTTTGTTCCATTAACTTTCAGAAGTTATGTGCAATGTCCAGAAGTGTTAAGAATGATTGTGTCACCTCTGAACATGTGAATTTTTGATTATGCACTAACCCTCTAATGAGTTTGCTTGAAGTTTGGTGTGAAGGAAGTTTTCAAGGGTCAAGAGAGGAGTATGATATACTATGATCAAGAGGAGTGAAAGCTCTAAGCTTGGGGATGCCCCCGTGGTTCATCCCTGCATATTTTAAGAAGACTCAAACGTCTAAGCTTGGGGATGCCCAAGGCATCCTCTTCTTCATCGACAAAGTATCAGGTTCCTTCTCTTGAAACTATATTTTTATTCGGTCACATCTTATGTACTTTACTTGGAGCGTCTGTGTGTGCTTTTATTTTTGTTTTGTTATCTTAGTTCTCTGAATAAGTTCATCCTTGTGTGGGAGAGAGACACGCTCCGCTGGTTCGTATGAACACATGTGTTCTTAGCTCATAATATTCATGGCGAAGTTTCCTCTTCGTTATATTGTTATATGGTTGGAATTGGAAAAATGCTACATGCAGTAATTGGTAAAATGTCTTGGATAATGTGATACTTGGCAATTGTTGTGCTCATGTTTAAGCTCTTGCATCATATACCTTGCACCTATTAATGAAGGAATACATAGAGCTTGCTAAAATTTGGTTTGCATAATTGGTCTCTCTAAGGTCTAGATAATTTCTAGTAAAGAGTTTGAACAACAAGGAAGACGGTGTAGAGTCTTATAATGTTTACAATATGTCTTATATGTGAGTCTTGCTGCACCATTTCATACTTGAGTTTGCTTCAAATAACCTTGCTAGCCTAAACCTTTTATCGAGAGGGAACACTTCTCATGCATCCAAATCCTTGAGCCAACCACTATGCTATTTGTGTCCACCATACCTACCTACTACATGGTATTTCTCCGCCATTCCAAAGTAAATTGCTTGAGTGCTAACTTTAAACAATTCAAAAGTTATTACCTCTTATTTGTGTCAATGTTTTATAGCTCATGAGGAAGTATGTGGTGTTTATCTTTCAATCTTGTTGGGCAACTTTCACCAATGGACTAGTGGCTTCATCCGCTTATCCAATAATTTTGCAAAAAGAGCTGGCAATGGGATTCCCGAGTCCCAAATTAATTAACAAAAATAGACACTCCTCCATGGTATGTGATTGTTGGACGGCACCCGAAGGATTCGGTTAGCCATGGCTTGAGAAAGCAAAGGTGGGGAGGAGTGTCATCATAATAAAACTAAAATAAAAAGGCACTCCTTCATGGTATGAGATTGTTGGCAGGCACCCGAGGATTCGGTTAGCCATGGTTTGTGAAAGAAAGGTTGGAAGGAGTGCCACACAAAAATAAAATAAAATGGGAGCCGCTCTTTGAAGGTTTGTCTGGCAAGGGGGTTAGAGTACCCGCTACCATTCGTTGACAACAACAACAAACACCTCTCAAAACTTTATTTTTATGCTCTCTTTATGTTTTCAAAATAAAAGCTCTAGCACAAATATAGCAATCGATGCTTTCCTCTTTGAAGGACCTTTCTTTTACTTTTATGTTGAGTCAGTTCACCTATCTCTCTCCACCTCAAGAAGCGAACACTTGTGTGAACTGTGCATTGAGTCCTACATACTTGCATATTGCACTTATTATATTACTTTGCATTGACAACTATCCATGAGATATACATGTTACAAGTTGAAAGCAACCGCTGAAACTTAATCTTCCTTTGTGTTGCTTCAATACCTCTACTTTGAATTATTGCTTTACGAGCTAACTCTTATGCAAGACTTATTGATGCTTGTCTTGAAGTACTATTCATGAAAAGTCTTTGCTTTATGATTCATTTGTTTACTCATGTCATTACCATTGTTTTGATCGCTGTATTCATCTCATATGCTTACAATAGTATGATCAAGGTTATGATGGCATGTCACTTAAGAAATTATCTTTGTTATCGTTTTACCTGCTCGGGACGAGCAGAACTAAGCTTGGGGATGCTGATACGTCTCAAACGTATCGATAATTTCTTATGTTCCATGCTACTTTATTGATGATACCTACATGTTTTATGCACACTTTATGTCATATTCGTGCATTTTCTGGAACTAACCTATTAACAAGATGCCGAAGTGCCGGTTCTCGTTTTCTGCTGTTTTTGGTTTCGAAATCCTAGTAACGAAATATTCTCGGAATTGGACGAAATCAACGCCCGGGTTCCTATTTTGCCCGGAAGCATCCAGAACACCCGAGAGTCGCGCAGGGGGGCCACACAGGCCCCAGATGATAGGCCGGCGCGGCCCAGGCACTGGCCGCGCAGCCTTATGGTGTCGTCGCCCCTTCGACCTTCTGACGCTGCCCTTTCGCCTATATAAAGCCCCTGCGTCGAAAACCCTTACGGAAGAAGCCACGGTACGCGAAACCTTCCAGAGCCGCCGCCATCACGAAGCCAAGATCTGGGGGACAGGAGTCTCTGTCCCGGCACGCCGCCGGGACGGGGAAGTGCCCCCGGAAGGCAACTCCATCGACACCGCTGCCATCTCCACCGCCATCTTCATCAACGCTGCTGCTCCCATGAAGAGGGAGTAGTTCTCCATCGAGGCTCGGGGCTGTACCGGTAGCTATGTGGTTCATCTCTCTCCTATGTAGTTCAATACAATAATCTCATGAGATGCCTTACATGATTGAGATTCATATGATGATGCTTGTAATCTAGATGTCATTATGCTAGTCAAGTGGGTTTTACTTATGTGATCTCCGGAGACTCCTTGTCTCACGTGTGTAAAGGTGACAGTGTGTGCATGATACGTCTCCAACGTATCGATAATTTCTTATGTTCCATGCTACTTTATTGATGATACCTACATGTTTTATGCACATTATATGTCATATTTATGCATTTTCTGGAACTAACCTATTAACAAGATGCCGAAGAGCCGACTTGTCGTTTTCTGCTGTTTTTGGTTTCAGAAATCCTAGTAAGGGAATATTCTCGGAATTGGACGAAACTTTCGCCCGGGGTCCTATTTTTGCACGAAGCTTCCGGAAGACCGAAGAGTCAACGAAGTGGGGCCACGAGGCAGCCAGGGGACAGGGCGGCGCGGCCCAAGCCCCGGCCGCGCGGCCCTACCCCCGGGCACCTCGTGTGGCCCCCGACCTACCCTTCCGCCTACTTAAAGCCTCCGTCGCGAAACCCCCGTACCGAGAGCCACGATACGGAAAACCTTCCGCAGACGCCGCCGCCGCGAATCCCATCTCGGGGGATTCAGGAGATCGCCTCCGGCACCCTGCCGGAGAGGGGATTCATCTCCCGGAGGACTCTTGATCGCCATGATCGCCTCCGGAGTGATGAGTGAGTAGTTCACCCCTGGACCATGGGTCCATAGCAGTAGCTAGATGGTCGTCTTCTCCTTGTTGTGCTTCATTGTTGGATCTTGTGAGCTGCCTAACATGATCAAGATCATCTATCTGTAATACTATATGTTGTGTTTGTCGGGATCCGATGGATAGAGAGTACTATGTTATGGTGATTATCAATCTATTGTTTATGTGTTGTTTATGATCTTGCATGCTCTCCGTTATTAGTAGAGGCTCTGGCCAAGTTTGTACTCTTAACTCCAAGAGGGAGTATTTATGCTCGATAGTGCGTTCATGCCTCCATTGAATCTGGGACGATGACGTAAAGTTCTAAGGTTGTGGATGTGTTGTTGCCACTAGGGATAAAACATTGATTCTATGTCTAAGGATGTAGTTGTTGATTACATTACGCACCATACTTAATGCAATTGTCCGTTGCTTAGCAACTTAATACCGAATGGGGTTCGGACGATAACCCGAAGGTGGACTTTTTAGGCATAGATGCAGTTGGATGGCGGTCTATGTACTTTGTCGTAATGCCCAATTAAATCTCACTATATTTATCATATCATGTATATGCATTGTTATGCCTTTCTCTATTTGTCAATTGCCTGACCGTAATTTGTTCACCCAACATGCTTTTATTTTATGGGAGAGACACCTCTAGTGAACTCGTGGACCCCGGTCCTATTCTTTACATAGCATAAATTCTACTGCAATTGTGTTTTACTATTTTCTTTGCAAACATCTTCCACTCGATACGTTTAATCATTTGTTACAGCAAGCCGGTGAGATTGACAACCTCACTGTTTCGTTGGGGCAAAGTACTTTGGTTTTGTTGTGCAGATTCCACGTTGGCGCCGGAATCCCTGTTGTTGCGCCGCATCACATTTCGCCACCATCAACCTTCAACGTGCTTCTTGACTCCTACCGGTCCGATTAAACCTTGGTTTCTTACTGAGGGAAACTTGCCACTGTGCGCATCATACCTTCCTCTTGGGGTTCCCAACGGACGTGTACAACTACGCGCATCAAGCAAATTTCTCGGCGCCGTTGCCGGGGAGATCAAGACACGCTGCAAGGGGAGTCTCCACTTCTCAATCTCTTTACTTTGTTTTTGTCTTGCTTTATTTTATTTAATACTTTGTTTGCTGCACCTAAACAAAACACAAAAAAATTAGTTGCTAGTTTTACTTTATTTACTGTCTTGCTCTCTATATCAAAAACACAAAAAAATTAGTTACTCGTCTTTACTTTACTTGCCTAGTTTACTTTTTGCTTATTTCATCATGCTTAATCCTAAGTTTACTTTGGAAGAGATACCGGTAGGACGAGGGTGTATCATTGGAAGAGATAATATAGAAGAATTTTTCACCTATGTTAGTATGGATGAAGATTTTAAAGATATACCATTATTAAAAACTGCCCCTACTTATGAAAGTGCTCGTTGCCTGTTTAATACACATGTTGGAAACTAGATTTGTTAGTCTCAATCCCATAATACAACATATGTTTCTTACACTTACTGGATATAGAGATGGGAGAAAAGAGAAATTTTGTTTTAAAAATCCTTGCTAGAGAATTTGAAGATATAGCTAAAGAAGCTAGAAAAGTTTTTATCAAGCATAAGAGGCTTGGTTTCTTTCCTGATTTTAAACAAATACTTGAAAAGATGGATATGGATAGAATTAAGTATACTAGTAATGTTAATGATGGTAGAGAAATTAAAGCGCCAATACCTAGTAAGCTACTAGGGATGCATGAAGCTTTGGAAAATAATTATGCTTGGCTTGTTCCTGAAAATTTGTTTGATGAGAATAGTAAGCCTAGGAGTAATGAGAGAGGAGTTACTTATATAGACCAGATACAATGCATTGTTGAGAAAGCTCCCAACTCTGAAGATAATGATGTTGATGCTTCTACTCTTGATGTTACTTGATTTGCACTTTCTGCGCCTAGCTGAAAGGCGTTAAAGAAAAGCACTTATGGGAGACAACCCATGTTTTTACTACAGCAATTTTTTGTTTTGTTGAGTCTTGGAAGTTGTTTACTACTGTAGCAACCTCTCCTTATCATGTTTATGTGCCAAGTAAAGTTTCTATGTTATAGTTGATGTTATATTTGGGATCGCTGCGCAGAAACAGCATTGCTGTCTGTCACGAATCTGGGCACAGTTCTCTGTAGAAAATTCGAAAAAATCTGCCAATTTACGAGCGTGATCCTCAGATATGTACGCAACTTTCATTAGTTTTGAGTTTTTCCATTTGAGCAAGTCTGGTGCCAGCTTTAAATTCGTCTTTATGGACTGTTCTGTTTTTGACAGATTCTGCCTTTTATTTCGCATTGCCTCTTTTGCTATGTTGGATTTATTTCTTTGATCCATTAATGTCCAGTAGCATTATGCAATGTCCAGAAGTGAAAATAATGATTGTGTCACCTCTGAATGTATGAATTATTAATTGTGCACTAACCCTCTAATGAGTTTGCTTGAAGTTTGGTGTGAAGGAAGTTTACAAGGGTCAAGAGAGGAGAATGATATACTATGATCAAGAGGAGTGAAAGCTCTAAGCTTGGAGATGCCCCCGTGGTTCACCCCTGCATATTTTAAGAAGACTCAAGCTGTCTAAGCTTGGGGATGCCCAAGGCATCCCCTTCTTCATCGACAACATCATCGAGTTCCTCCCCCGAAACTATATTTTTATTCAATCACATCTTGTGTTCTTTACTTGGAGCGTCGGTTTGTTTTTGTTTTTGTTTTTGTTTGAATAAGATGGATCCTAGCATTCACTTTGTGGGAGAGAGACACGCTCCGCTGTTGCATATGGACACATATGTCCTTAGGCTTTACTCATAATGTTCAAGGCGAAGTTTCTTCTTCGTTAAATTGTTATATGGTTGGAATTGGAAAATGCTACATGTAGTAATTCTAAAATGTCTTGGATAATGTGATACTTGGCAATTGTTGTGCTCATGATTAAGCTCTTGCATCATATGCTTTGCACCCATTAATGAAGAAATACATAGAGCTTGCTAAAATTTGATTTGCATATTTGGTCTCTCTAAGGTCTAGATAATATCTAGTATTGAGTTTTGAACAACAAGGAAGACGGTGTAGAGTCTTATAATGTTTACAATATGTCTTTTATGTGAGTCTTGCTGCACTTGTTCATCCTTGAGTTTGCTTCAAATAACCTTGCTAGCCTAAACCTTGTATCGAGAGGGAATACTTCTCATGCATCCAAAATCCTTGAGCCAACTACTATGCCATTTGTGTCCAACATACCTACCTACTACATGGTATTTCCCCGCCATTCCAAAGTAAATTGCTTGAGTGCTACCTTTAAAATTCCATCATTCACCTTTGCAATATATAGCTCATGGGACAAAATAGCCTTAAAAACTATCGTAGTATTGAATATGGACTTATGCACTTTATCTTTTATTAAGTTGCTTGTTGTGCGATAACCATGCTTCGGGGAACGCCATCAACTATTGTTGAATATCATGTGAGTTGCTATGCATGTCCGTCTTGTCTGAAGGTCTATCATTTTAGTGGTTGGAGCATGCAAAATTGTTAGAGAAGAACATTGGGCCGCTAACTAAAGCCATGAACCATGGTTGAAGTTTCAGTGTTGGACATATATCCTCAATCTCATATGAGAATAATAATCATTGCTTCATGCTTGTGCATTTAAGAGGAGTCCATTATCTGTTGTCCATGTTGTCCCGGTATGGATGTCTAAGTTGAGAATAATCAAAAGCGAGAAATCCGAAATGCGAGCATTCTCCTTAGACCTTTGTACGAGCGGCATGGAGGTACCCCTTTGTGACACTTGGTTGAAACATGGCATGCGAAGATCCGGTAGTCCAAGCTAAGTAGGACGAGGTGCGGACACTATTAGTATACTATGCATGAGGCTTGCAACTTGTAAGATATAATTTACATAACTCATATGCTTTATTACTACCGTTGACAAAATTGTTTCATGTTTTCAAAATAAAAGCTCTAGCACAAATACAAGCAATCGATGCTTTCCTCTTTGAAGGACCATTCTTTTACTTTTATTGTTGAGTCAGTTTACCTATCTCCTTCCACCTTAAGAAGCAAACACTTGTGTGAACTGTGCATTGATTCCTACATACTTGCATATTGCACTTGTTATATTACTTTATGTTGACAATATCCATAAGATATACATGTTATAAGTTGAAAGCAACTGCTGAAACTTCATCTTCCTTTGTGTTGCTTCAACACCTTTACTTTGATTTATTGCTTTATGAGTTAACTCTTATGCAAGACTTATTGATGCTTGTCTTGAAAGTACTATTCATGAAAAGTCTTTGTCATATGATTCACTTGTTTACTCATGTCATTACCTTTGTTTTGATCGCTGCATTCATTACATATGTTTACAAATAGTATGATCAAGATTATGATGGCATGTCACTTTAGAAATTATCTTTGTTATCGTTTTACCTGCTCGGGACGAGCAGAACTAAGCTTGGGGATGCTGATACGTCTCCAACGTATCGATAATTTCTTGTGTTCCATGCTACTTTATTGATGATACCTACATGTTTTATGCACATTATATGTCATATTTATGCATTTTCTGGAACTAACCTATTAACAAGATGCCGAAGAGCCGCTTGCTGTTTTCTCGCTGTTTTTGGTTTCGTAAATCCTAGTAAGGAAATATTCTCGGAATTGGACGAAACTTTCGCCCTGTGGTCCTATTTTTGCACGAAGCTTCCGTAAGACCGAAGAGTCAACGAAGTGGGGCCACGAGGCAGCCGGGGACAGGGCGGCGCGGCCCAAGCCCCGGCCGCGCGGCCCTACCCCCCGGGCACCTCGTGTGGCCCCCGACCTACCCTTCCGCCTACTTAAAGCCTCCGTCGCGAAACCCCCAGCACCGAGAGCCACGATACGGAAAACCTTCCGGAGACGCCGCCGCCGCGAATCCCATCTCGGGGGATTCAGGAGATCGCCTCCGCACCCCGCCGAGAGGGGATTCATCTCCCGGAGGACTCTTGATCGCCATGATCGCCTCCGGAGTGATGAGTGAGTAGTTCACCCCTGGACCATGGGTCCATAGCAGTAGCTAGATGGTCGTCTTCTCCTTGTTGTGCTTCATTGTTGGATCTTGTGAGCTGCCTAACATGATCAAGATCATCTATCTGTAATACTATATGTTGTGTTTGTCGGGATCCGATGGATAGAGAGTACTATGTTATGGTGATTATCAATCTATTGTTTATGTGTTGTTTATGATCTTGCATGCTCTCCGTTATTAGTAGAGGCTCTGGCCAAGTTTGTACTCTTAACTCCAAGAGGGAGTATTTATGCTCGATAGTGGGTTCATGCCTCCATTGAATCTGGGACAGTGACAGAAAGTTCTAAGGTTGTGGATGTGCTGTTGCCACTAGGGATAAAACATTGATTCTATGTCTAAGGATGTAGTTGTTGATTACATTACGCACCATACTTAATGCAATTGTCTGTTGCTTAGCAACTTAATACCGAATGGGGCTCGGACGATAACCCGAAGGTGGACTTTTTAGGCATAGATGCAGTTGGATGGCGGTCTATGTACTTTGTCGTAATGCCCAATTAAATCTCACTATATTTATCATATCATGTATATGCATTGTTATGCCTTTCTCTATTTGTCAATTGCCCGACTGTAATTTGTTCACCCAACATGCTTTTATCTTATGGGAGAGACACCTCTAGTGAACCTGTGGACCCCGGTCCTATTCTTTACATAGCATAAATTCTACTCGCAATTGTGTTTTACTATTTTCTTTGCAAACATCTTCCACTCGATACGTTTAATCCTTTGTTACAGCAAGCCGGTGAGATTGACAACCTCACTGTTTCGTTGGGGCAAAGTACTTTGGTTTTGTTGTGCGGATTCCACGTTGGCGCCGGAATCCCTGTTGTTGCGCCGCATCACATTTCGCCACCATCAACCTTCAACGTGCTTCTTGACTCCTACCGGTCCGATTAAACCTTGGTTTCTTATCGAGGGAAACTTGCCACCGTGCGCATCATACCTTCCTCTTGGGGTTCCCAACGGACGTGTACATCTACGCGCATCGGTGCACCGTGTGGGTCTCTTAGGCTATATTTCACGAATACTTATTCACCGTTATGAATGGCATAGTGAAGTGCTTATTTATATCCCTTTATGATTGCAATGTGTTTTGTATCACAATTTATCTATGTGTTACTCTAGTGATGTTATTAAAGTAGTTTTATTCCTCCCGCACGGTGTAATGGTGACAAGTGTGTGCACTCGTGTTAGTACTTGGCGTAGGCTATGATTATGATCTCTTGTAGATTATGAAGTTAACTATTGCTATGATGGTATTGACGTGATCTATTCCTCCTACATGATGGGAAGGTGACGAGTAGTGCATGCTATGTTAGTACTTGGTTTAGTCGTGTCGATCTTTCATGCACTCTAAGGTTATTTAAATATGAACATTGAATTGTGGAGCTTGTTAACTCCGGCATTGAGGGTTCGTGTAATCCTACGCAATGTGTTCATCATCCAACAAGAGAGTGTAGAGTATGCATTTATCTATTCTCGTTATGTGATCAATGTTGAGAGTGTCCACTAGTGAAAGTCTAATCCCTAGGCCTTGTTCCTAAATATCGCTATCGCTGCTTGTTTACTCGTTTTACTGCGTTACTACTGCTCGCGTTACTACTCGCTTGTTTACTTCCTACAATATTACTACCATCAACTCGCACGCCGTGAAGCTATTTTCCGGCGCCGTACTACTGCTCATATTCATTCATACCACTTGTATTTCACTATCTCTTCGCCGAACTAGTGCACCTATTAGGTGTGTTGGGGACACAAGAGACTTCTTGCTTTGTGGTTGCGGTGGTTGCTTGAGAGGGATATCTTTGACCTCTTCCTCCCTGAGTTCGATAAACCTTGGGTAATCCACTTAAGGGAAACTTGCTGCTGTTCTACAAACCTCTGCTCTTGGAGGCCCAACACTGTCTACAAGAATAGAAGCACCCGTAGACATCACTGGTGCATACCACACCTTCCTCGGAACCACAACAGTCCGGGCCAAAAAATTGGCCCTCTGGATCCTCAATGCGACGGTTCCGGCTGTACCTCAGTACGTCAAGTGGTCGGAAAATCCCTGCACGTTCGACAGGGCGGATCACCCGACCATCGTCCCAAAAGAGTGCTACGCCCTGGTTGTGAGTCCCCGCATAGACGGGTATGACTTCTCCAAGTGCCTTATGGATGGTGGAGCTAGCTTGAACATCATGTACCTGGAGACCCTGGAGAGGATGAACCTTACCAAGGAACAGCTTAAGCACAACACCCCTGAGTTTCATGGTGTGGTTCCGGGTAAAAAAAAAAACTCCCTCGGCAGCATCAAACTTCCCGTGGCCTTCGGCGATGTGAATAATTTCCGCGAAGAGATGATCACGTTCGAAGTTGTGCCTTTCAAAAGATCCTACCATGTAATCTTCGGCAGGCCCACCTACCACAAGTTCCACGCAAGGGCATGCTACATCTACAACAAGATCAATATTGCGGGTCCTAACGGCATGATCACCATATCCGTAGACTACAAGAAAGCTCGAGACAGCGAGGAGGGCGAAGCCGCCTTTGCAGAATCCGTCATATCTGGTGAGGAGCTGCAAGGCTATAGAGCCGCGGTGGATCAAAAGAGATGCATACCACCAAGAATCAGATCTCCGAACAGAAGACATCGTTCAAGACCGCGATTGACAAGGGATTAACTTGTCAATGCCTACAGATTGTAGACTAGGGTTTCGTTGGATGTAGAGGGCAAGTAGATCTCGAAGGTTTCAGCCGAAAAGTACTCGACGATGTAAAAACTAGGGTTTGCGAGAGAATGATTCGATCCTTTCTTTGTCCCTCGACTCCCCCTTATATAGGAGGCGGAGCCGAGGGATTCGTGATACACAAGTTTACAGAGTCCGGGAGGGTTTCTAACTCATCCCGTAAGATTACAAACGATGACTCCTATTACAACTCTAGCTTTCCTTAATAGTATCTTGGGCTTCCGAATCTTCTTATTCTTTGGGTCGTGGGCCTTTAGTAAACCCCGGGTACCATCTTCGGCAGACCCATTGGGTATGCCTATGTCAGTAGCCCCCGAGATTTTGCTTGAATCGCAGAGTCAGGGAAAATCTCCACCTTTATATTTATTCGACAACTCTGAATTTTCACACATATCTTTGCATACAAATTTCTATATTGTACAGGGATAATGGTAATTGGGGCTAGTTCATCTGACGGATCAGGTACTAGTTAACTACTCTAGTGGCAATCCGCAAAACCTACTTCAAAATCACGTCCCTGGACATGATTTCGGGATACTGGTGTAAACTTCGACAGGTGCCGCTTAAGGTCTTACCATTCTGCCGAGTCCCAGTCATATTTATCGGGTACCTAACGCGTCCGTTAGGATTTTTCTTCGTATCTGTTGATACGGAAAAAAGTAGCAAACCGACGTCAGAGACGGCGCCACGCCGCACAGAACGGATCTGGGGTCTTACCTTCGCAAATTTTGCGGCATTCAGAGATTTATTTGCAACTTCGGCGCTCTGAGAATATATTGTCGAGTGCTTATTCGGCTGTTGGAATAGCACATTTTATTGAGTCAACGGATGACTTATATTGCTTTCCCGATGGGAGTATATGTAGAGTTATTTTAACTCGAAATATACTCTCTTGTACTTCTATCTTTCTTTTTTATAATTTCATCGGGCACGCGAACAGCGTTCCCGATGGGAGTAGCCCCCGAGGCTACAGCCAAGGACTTGTACTTGGGTGTAGGCTCCACGTTTTATGCCGCTATATTTTCTTTCTCTCCCGAAATTTTCAAATCTCTCGGGTGCGCGGATAGCGCTCCCGATGGGAGTAGCCCCCGAGGCTATGAGCAAATATTTTGTATTTGATCATAGGCTCATATCATTTCTATTTTGTCTTTCTCGAACTTTTCATTTTTTCCGAAGTAGCCCCCGAGCATTTGGGCAAAAACTTGTATTTGATCAAAGGCTCGCGAAGTAATCAATAATCTTTTGCTGTCGAACTTCTTGTCAAGCGTCTCTGTCGAAAAATTTTCTTGTGAAGGTGACGTCATTGCTTACGATAGCCATGATTACTGTATTGGGCGAGAACCGCTTCTTTCTCTGCCTTGTGGGTCCAATTTTCCTATCCAGTTGACACGTCGTGCAAGTGGGGGACACACGTCTTCCGCTTCTCCTGGCGCACGTACTGTAACTCCCGCAGGGTGAAATTTCTTTTTTACCCCTATTCCACGTTATATTGTCCACCACACACTTTTTCCATCCAACGGTTCACCGATTCGCTGCACCTCTATTTAAAGTTTTCATCTTCTTCCTTCAGCACTTTCGCTCGCGCCGCTCCCCTGTTCTCCTCTTACAAAAATCTCCTCTTGCGCCCCAGAGTTCCCTGAGCTCAACTTCTCTCGAGCTGCACTCCTGCACCATTAATGATGCCACCGCGTAGACTAACTAGGCACAGCACGCCTGAATCGACAATGGCTTCCACAGATCTGGGGAGCGCCGAGTGGGAGAGATCCAAAATCTCTACCCAAGACATCAACCTCCTGAAAAAATTGGGGATCAGCAAGAAACCGAAGGCGCTGTGCTTCCCCAGCGAAGAGAGCTACCCAACCCCTCCAATGGAGTATCGGGTTAGTTTCGTCGATCATCTCATCCGCGGCCTTTCTGCCCCCATTCACCCTTTTCTTCGGGGGTTGCTTTTTGTTTATGGACTGCAACTTCATCACCTTACACCCAACTATATCCTCCATATTTCTATCTTCATCACCCTTTGTGAGTCCTTCCTCGGCGTCCAGCCTAACTGGGCGTTGTGGAAACGTATTTTTGTCTGTCGCCGCAATGGCTCTCCCAATGTCGCCTATAACATAGACGGCGTTGTTATCTGCGTTCGCCCTGATATCGAGTATTTCGACGTCAAGTTCCCTGACTCAATTCAAGGATGGCGCAAAAATGGCTGTACATTCATGAGGATAACCATGGGTGTGCTGAAGACAACATCCCTCCTTTTGATGGTGCCGAGAAAATCCTTCGCCGCCGCTCCTGGGATGCAGAGGCTACCGACGAAGAAAAGACGACGACAGAGGCATTGATGACCCGTATCCACGATCTGCAAAATACCCGTGGCAAAGAACTGTCGGGTATCCAGATCACGGCATATTTCCTTAGAATCAGAGTGCAGCCTCTTCAGGCTCGCAAAAATCCCCTCTGGAAGTATACTGGCGACGATGATGTAGATCGTTTGTCGGTGGATTTATCGGTCAAAGATTTAGAAAAACTTGTCCGAAAAATCTCCTCCCTCAGCAAGAAAGATCTTGTCCCTTCTTCTTGTCGCGTAAAACCATATAGCGCCACCAATGCGCTTCCCAAGGTAACCTTTGTCGATTTCTTCATATTTGTTTGACATCCTTTTCATAACTCTTTTATTGACATCTCTTTTTTGTTTATTATAGAACCATCCAAGCCTTGTCTCTCTCCCCCCCTTCCTGAGGGTGGAGAAGTCGAAGAACGTGCCGTTGTCACTGATGACAACCAAGATGCTCCTTCCTTTGAGAATGAGCCCGCAGGTTCTCGAAAATCTGCGGGATCCTCTGAAAAAGAGGCTGCCTCTGAAGCTACCGCATCGGCACAATCTCCTCCTCCTGCTATTTCTCCAAAGAACAAAAGGAAAAGGGCAGACGTCGAAGAGAAGGCAGACGTCGAAGATTCCGACACTTCCAAAGCCGAAGAAACAGCTCCTTCACGTCGGAAGGCAGCTTTTGATCCATATCTTGATGCCCTCGTCAGTTCGTAAGTTACTCCTTGGCTCTCGCTGTTTTAATTCTTGAAAGTTTTCGTCTATATACTTCTTATACTTCCACAATGTAATTGTAGTGGTGACGAGGAAGAAATGCCAACTATTGATGCACCTGCTCGAACGAGTACTTCGCATACTCTAGTTGTTTCTGAAGCGCCAGTTGAAGGAGAAGAATCTTCGCCTCCTCAACAAAACATCGATGCACCTATTCCTCCTGCAAGCCCTCTTGTCCCTTCTCCAAAAAGGGCAAGGGTTGAGACAATCATGGAGCCTACCTTGTAATTGGGTAGCTCCTCGACTCCTCTTTTGGATGATGTAAGTTCTCAACTGCTTTCTGATGTTGTCGATGATTTCTCTGGTTGCTTCTTTTTGATTTTGTGCTATCTCACTTTTTTCCTTACCGACGCTTTCTTTCTTTATTTTTCTTTTAACAGCCTTTGATTAAGGAATTCATCCGCTTCGGTGCCCAATTCGTTGGGTACCGTGATTATGCTAGCAAAGCTGAAGGTAATGTCTTTCTGCTTCTCTTTATCCTTGCCTTCTCACTTCTTTCTTGTCGTGACTTTAACTGGATTTAACTATTTTGGCAGAAAAACTAGCGGAGGCCAACGAGCGTGCCAACACACTTGCTCAAAAACTAGAGCAAAGTGAGGAGGCTCGTAAGAAGGCCGAATCAGATGCTAGTAAGGCTAAGGCAGAGGCTGATAAGGCCAAAGCTGACGCTGCTGGTGTCGGAGAACTTAGGAAGAGGCTTCACGACGCCGAGACTTCACTGAGCGAGCGTATAACCGCACAATCTGCTCGCGAAGACGCGATTATTAAACGCCTGAAGTCGCAAAACCGTCGCTTTGTCAGTGAGTACCCGAACCATTTTGTATTATTTGAACTTGCTTTTCTTTATTCGTTTTTTGATCAATAACTTTTTGTCTCGACAGATATGACATCTCACGAATTTGAACTTGAAGATCCCGACAATGATCCTCTTCTTGATGCACTTGCGTTCCTTGAGTTTCATGGGTCAGAAACATGCGACGGCATTAATCAAGCCAAGGAAGGACTGTCGCGGCTCTTCCCCTACTTCTTCCCAAAGAAAGAGGAACCCGCGACTTTTCTTGCTCTTGCCAAGTGCTTTAATCCACCAGAAGATCTTGGACTGAAGCTGCGCCAAGAGAATATGAAGGTCGCCGTTGAAAGCACTGTCGCCCTTGTTGCTGACAGCCAGCAAAACATCGACTGGACCAAAGTTGGCGACACACAGGAGATGGAGACCACGAAGTGGCGATCGCTGATCAAGGCTGCGAAGCCCAACACAAAGAAGATCCTCGCTTATCTTGGATTCACGCCTACTCCTGCCCCTAGCTCATCAAAGCCGGAGGTCTAGTAGAATGCCTTATCTTTTTCTATTTTTTATTTTCTTGTTCCTTCTGAAATTGTCGCCACAGTAACTTTGGCTACAACTGTCGTAGTAGTTCTTTTGAAGACTCCTCTTGTAAGATCTTTGTGAATGTCTCGAGAATCAATGGAATTCTTTTTTGCGTGACCATTAATACTGAAATTTTGCTTTTCCAGTTGATATTTGATAACTACTCCGCAAATCCTCATCCTTCCGACGTTTTTCCTGCTTCCTCTTTTTCGAAGAAAATGCTTGTTGCTGATGACCTTGTCGAGGACTCTTCAATTAAACACTCCCCACAAGATTTGCAAGAACTTCGCCAACAACTTCAGTCCATGAAGAAGCATATTCTTGCGATGATGGCACAATCTCGCAAAGCATTCGAAGGGGAAAGGATTGCCCGTCAACAAGCTAAAGAAGCCATGGCTTCCAAGGAAGCTGCTATTTCGGAAGCTGAGAAAGCAATTACTCGAGAAAATTTGATGCTCGATTTGATAATTGAAGCCAGTGCGGACATGTCAGGTATGCTTTTGCAAACCCAAACTCCTTCTGCTTTTCTCATTACTTTTTTTTTCGAGATACTTATGCTGTCGCTGAATAGGTTCCTTTCTCGACGCCGCTGCAGAAGACGAAAGGGTAAATGCAAGGACAAATATCCTTGTTAACCTTTCTCTTGACCACGGTTCTCTTTTCTGGGCCACTCCAGAACGTACCCGACAGATTGTCAAATTCCAAGACCGTTCGTGCCAAGTTCGAGGATTTCTTGAGTTTTTTTCCAGCACTTTATCCAAGATTTTCAATGCTATGTTTCCTCGGAATGCTCAACCAAAATCTCTCCTCGAATTGATGGAGAAATTTAAGGATGTGCAGAAGATCCATGGCTTTTTAAAGGCTCAACTGATAGCTGGTGGCAAGGTTACCCTTATTATGCTTCAAATCTACCACCCCAAACTTGATATGACCAAGGTGGTGGAGACTATGCATACTAAGCTGAGGCAACGGCCAAGAGGTGTTGATAAAATCAATGCACGGATCACCCCAGTAGCTGAGGAAATAATTGATGACCTTCTTCGGATGGACGCTGACTTTTTTTCAGACGGCCATTATGCCGATTTTTTGAGTGCTGCTCCCGAAGAAGCTAGAGTAAATATTGACGACTTGTTGGGCCGCAACTGAGTTTGTAGTTTGTCGATAAGAACTGTATCTTTGCTGTGTGTACGCTGTAAGTTGTATATATTTTTCTTCATTCAAGCCCCCGAGTGTTTCGGCGTTGAATCCTTGTGCTGTGTATGCGAGGTTTTAAACCAAAGCAACCGTGTTTTTACCCTATATTTGCGGGTACTAGCCCCCGAATGTTTTGTCGTTGATTGCTATTTTGTAACTTTATTTTATCTGGCGAGGTATTCGGTACCAAGGCGAGATAATTAAGCTCATCTATATTGTAACTTCAAGGCGTAAGCTCATGTCGGTGTCGAAGAACAGATATATATTTCCACTATCTTTATTATATTGCAGCACCGCGAGCCCGCCTCATTAAAAACCTTTCCCGGCCCCACTCGGTGCCCCGAAAAAGGAAAAGAGTGCGTCTGAAAACTCGCGGGCGTTTCAGTACATTGTATTTTTACAAGGAGAGCTATATTTTGATACTAGGCGTAGAAACGCCTTAGCTGCGCTACGTTCCAGGGGTTTTTCTCGGGAACCCTTGTCTTCTTATCCTTGATCCTGTATGCTCCTCCTTCGATGACTTCTGTGATGATATAGGGGCCAAGCCATGGTGACTCGAGTTTTTCCGTACGATCTTGATTGAGTCGCAGAACTAAGTCTCCAACCTGAAAAGACCTTGGTCGCAAACGTCGACTGTGGTAATTTTTGAGGTCTTGCTGATATTTAGTGACCCTCGACAGTACTTCGTCTCGAGCTTCTTCGAGTGCGTCAGCGTCATCCTCCAATGCTCTTCTGGAAGTTTCTTCATTGTATTCCGTGACTCTCGGAGAGTCGTGCTCTATTTCTATCGGCAGTACTGCATCTGCCCCATGGACCAGGAAAAACGGAGTCTCCTGTGTCGCTGTATTTGGCGTTGTTCGGATGCTCCATAACACGCTCGGCAGCTCCTCTTGCCAAGTGTGTCGAGCTTTTTCCAGTGGCCCTAACAGACGCTTCTTGATGCCATTGCAGATGATACCATTGGCTTTCTCGACTTGACCATTAGTTTGAGGATGCGCGACTGACGCGAAGTGCAATTTGATACCTACTTCTGCGCAATATGCCTTGAATTCCTTGGATGTGAAGTTACTGCCATTGTCCGTGACGATGCTATGAGGTACCCCAAACCGAAAAACAATGCTCTTCACGAATTTTATTGCTGATGCTGCATCTGGTGAATTTATCGGCTTTGCTTCTATCCACTTGGTGAATTTGTCGACAGCGACGAGCATATACTCGTATCCTCCCGGCGAGGCCTTGTGTAACTTTCCCACCATGTCGAGACCCCATTGAGCAAAGGGCCAAGATAAGGGTATTGGCATTAGTTCCGCTGCCGGAGAGTGAGGCTTTGCGGCAAATCTCTGGCACGCGTCACAGGTTCGCACTATTTCCTTTGCATCCTCGATTGCTGTTAACCAGTAAAATCCAGCTCGAAAAACCTTTGCCGCGATAGCTCGGCTACTTGCGTGATGACCGCATACTCCTTCGTGGACTTCCTTCAGAATTACTCTTCCTTCTTCGGGTGTAATGCACCTCTGTAGCACGCCCGAAATACTTCGCTTATACAACTCCCCTTTGACCACAGCAAAAGCTTTGGAACGTCTAATTATCCGCCTTGCTTCAACTGGATTGTCGGGTATTGTTTTCCTTAGGATGTATGATATGTACGCTTGCATCCAAGGGATTTCCACCATCATGACTAACTCCTGTTCCTCTTCTTCTTCGTCCAGTGATTCTTTTGCAACACCCGAGGGTTTTGCATCCTTCTCCTTCTTTTTAGATTTCATCGGCTTGGTGGATCTCTCGCTTATTTCTTCCCAAAACACACCTGGAGGAATCGCTAGGCATTGCGACCCGATATTTGCAAGAACATCGGCTTCATCATTGCTCAATCTGCTGATATGATTTACCTCACATCCATCAAACAGCTTTTCTAGCTCATTATACATCTCCTTGTATGCTATCATACTCTCGTTGACTGCATCACATTGATTCATGACTTGCTGTGCCACCAATTGTGAGTCGCCAAAGATTTTCAGTCGGGTTGCACCGCAAGCTTTCGCCATCTTCATCCCATGTATAAGAGCTTCATATTCTGCCTCGTTGTTGGACGCGTTTGGGAACGTCATCCGTAAGACATATTTTAACTTGTCGCCTTCAGGTGATATGAGGATCACGCCTGCTCCAGCTCCCTCTAATCTCTTAGATCCATCGAAGTTCATGGTCCAAGTTCTCGATAAATCCGGAGGTCCTGTATTTTGCAACTCCATCCACTCTGCGATGAAATCTGGCAAAATTTGCGACTTTATTGCCTTTCTTTTTTCATACGTGATGTCCCGAGGGGAAAGTTCTATTCCCCAAAGGGAGACACGGCCTGTAGCTTCTGGATTGTTTAGTATATTGGATAGGGGAGCCTCGTTAACCACTATTATCGGATGCGCCGAAAAATAGTGCCGCAATTTTCTTGCGGTTGTAAACACTCCGTATGCGAGCTTCTGGTACTGCGGGTACCGCTGTTTTGAAGGCGATAAAACTTCACTGATGAAGTATACCGGTCTCTGCACTCCGTGGAGTTTTCCTTCTTCTTCTCTTTCGACAACTAGCGCTGTGCTGACCACTTGGGGTGTAGCCGCAATGTATAGCAGGAGAGGTTCCTTCTCTTTTGGCGCCACCAAGATTGGTGGTGTCGAAATTGTCCGTTTAAGATCCTCGAAAGCCCTCGTTCGCCTCTTCGTTCCACTGGAACTTTTCTCCTTGCTTGATTAAGGCGTAGAACGGTAGCGCCTTTTCTCCTAGCCTAGGGACGAATCTGCTTAAAGCTGCGACTCGCCCAGTTAGTTGCTGTATTTCCTTCAACTTTGTTGGCTTCCTCATTGTTACGATAGCTTGGATTTTTTCGGGATTTGCTTCAATCCCTCTTGCTGAGACTAGGAACCCGAGAAGTTCTCCCGCAGGAATGCCGAAAGAACATTTCGTCGGATTCAGCTTGAGACAAAACTTATCAAGGTTGGCAAAAGTTTCTTTCAAATCCTCGATCAACGTTTCCCCATTTTTTGAAGTTATGACGACAACATCGATGTAGACTTGTACGTTTTTTCCAATCTGTGTTGCTAGGCATTTCTGCATCATCCGCTGATATGTTGCTCCCGCGTTTTTCAAACCAAAAGGCATTGTTTTGTAACAAAACACACCATACGGTGTGATGAACGCTGTCTTGGCTTCGTCGCCTTCCTTTAATCGGATCTAGTTGTAACCAGAATATGCGTCCAAGAAGGAAAGACGTTCGCATCCTGCCGTGGAGTCGATAATTTGATCGATCCTTGGGAGGGGAAAGTGATCCTTTGGGCAATGTTTATTGAGGCACGTAAAGTCGACACACATGCGAAGAACTTTCGTGTTTTTCTTCGGCACCATCACTGGGTTAGCTACCCACGTGGCTTCTGTAGATATCTCTTTAATAAAACCAGCATCTTTGAGTCTATCGATTTCTGACAGCATAGCTTTACGGTTTGGTTCCGAAAAACGCCGCAAAGGTTGTTTGATTGGTCTCGCAATAGGATCCAAGTTTAGGTGGTGCTCGGCAAGTTCCCTGGGTACTCCTGGCATGTCAGCTGGACACCATGCGAAGATTTTCCAGTGCTCACGGAGGAACTCGACGAGCGCGCTTTCCTATGCGAGGTCCATATTTGTTGCAATGGACGTCGTTTTCTTCGGATCCGTCGGGTGGATCTGCACTTCTTTTGAGTCCTTCGCCGTGTTAAAGGTTGGTTCCCTGAGCGGCCTCCCTGTGTCTGGCAACACATCATATCAGTGAGCATTGGCGCCATATATTCTGCTTGCATCCCGAAAGTTTCTGACAATTGATGAAAATCTCTGTCGCACTTGTCAGCTAACGCAAAGCTTCCCTTGACTATGATTGGTCCTTTGGGTCCAGGCAACCTCCACAATAAGTACGTGTAGTGAGGTACCGCCATAAACCTGGCATATGCTGGTCGTCCCAACAAAGCGTGATATTGCGACGGGAAATCCACGACTTCAAACTCCAATTTCTCTATCCTGTAGTTTTCTCGGGTCCCAAACTGAACGTCGAGATTGATCTTGCCCAACGGATAACTTGGTTTCTCTGGCGTGATCCCGTGGAAACGTGTATCAGTTGGTGCTAAATTTGCCAGGGATATGTTCATCTTCCTTAATGTATCTGCGTACATAAGGTTTAAGCTGCTGCCGCCATCTATGAAGACTCTCGACACATCAAAACCAGCAATTACTGCGGGTAAGATAAGTGCGGATTGCCCTGGTCGAGGAACCTGCTGCGGGTGATCCGCAATTGTGAAGCCAATATCCTGTCCCGACCAATTTAGGTACTCGACTGTTGGTGGAGGCATCTTTTCTGCCATGAATACTTGCCGTGAAATTACTTTCTGCGCCCTGTTAGATGGCCTAGCTTTCTGAATCATCAAGACTACACCATTAGAATTAGGGTCAACATATGGATGTGGTTGTGGTGCTGCCGCTATTCTAAGCTGGTGTCGATTTTCGTCCGTAATTGCGGGAGGAGGTGGGAGATGTATCTCGCTTCTTGGCCCCTGGGGGTTTCTATTCATCGCTTGAGCGTTGGCCATTCCTGCGGCTCGCAACATTGCTTGAAAATTTCGACAATCCTTCTGCAGATGTCCTGACTGCCTCTTCCCATTATTATCAAGGTAGAAATGCATCTGACATGGTCCGTTCATCATTTCCTCGGGAGACACATATGGTCTCTGAAACCTTGGTCCACTATTTTGCCTATTACCGCGGTAGTCACCTCTGTTGTCGCCTTGTTGCTCGTTACTTCTTTGGTAATTATCTTGATTGCTTCCTCCAGAGTTTCCTCGGAACCCAGCCGATATGTGGCCAGGAGCATCATTGTTGTAGAACTGGCGAGAAAATCGCCTTCTATTTTGAAAATTTCGACTGTGGTCCTCCTCTGGCGACCTATGTCGCTTGTTATGTATAGCATCTTCTCCATCTGCCCATTTGTTTGCTATTTCCATCAATGCTGATATTGTTTTTGGGTTAGTTCTTCCTAGGTCCTCGACAAAATCCCCTCGTCGAATTCCTGCCACGAACGCATCTATTTCCCTCTCGTCAGATATATCTTCTGCCGAATTTTTGATGATGTTCCACCTCTGTATATATTTTCTCATAGATTCGTCGTGTTTCTGTCTACACGCCCTCAACTCTTCCAATGATGCTGGTTTCTTGCAAGTGGACCGAAAATTTCTCACGAAGACGTCCTCGAAACTATCCCAGTTGTCGATGGAACCTGGGGTAAGTTTCTTTATCCAAGAGCATGCGGCTCCACTTAGATGTACTTGGATGCTCTGCATGGCTGTTGCCCTGGTTCCTCCTATCAACTTCACCATCTCGAGGTAGTCAACGAGCCAATCTTCAGGATCCTGTAAACCGTCGAATTTTTTGAAGTTTTCGGGTAGCTTGAACCCTGACGGTACTCGAGTTTTTCGGACTCGTCTCGTAAAGCACGGAAGCCCGCACAGATCTTCATCGGCAACTTCTGGTGAATGCCGATGTTCTCTTCTTTCTTGTCGCGCTCTGTCTACCCTTGCTTGAGCCGCCGTATCTCTTGCTCCACTTGTTCTCGGTGGATCTTGCACCGCTGCAGTGGGTCGTGGACTATTTTGCCTTGCGGTTCCTTCGGGAGGTGTAGCCACGAACGCTGTTCCCATGACTCCAACTCCAGCCATTGCAATGTTAAACAATGCTTCTCTCGGGTCTCCGGGGGGTGGCCTGGACGCGAGGATATAAGCTTGCGTTGCCATGTACCCAGCTTCTGGTGTTTTAGGGATAATATTTCCCCTGGTGTCGATAGACATGAAAGACATGTCGAGGTTTTGAACTAAATTCGCCCTCTCTGCTTCAGGTATATTTTGCAGCCGAGATTGTGCTCTCCTTCGAGCTTCTCTGTGACTATCTCCCGAATTTCCTGATTGTCGACTGAGTTCTGCTCTTCGTCTGCTTGACGCGGAAGCTGCCTCCTTTCTTCTGTTCAGGGAAGCTGTTTGTTTTTCCAATTCCCTACTCACACGAGCAAGTCTATATTGATAGGCCTATAATTCTTCGACAGTAGCAGTTGTGGTCATTGGTTCTGTACCGTCCATGGCTCTTGCGGCTCTATCCCACGCTGCTTGCGGGAGTTGAACTCTTTCACGAGGTGAAGACCCGACATATTTAGTGCCTAGGCCTCTTCTGAGATCAGCGGGATCGACGTATGAGTTTCCCAAGTCGTCGAAAGCCTCTGACGTCTCTGGTTCTGCTCGACTTGCCTCCTCGATTGCATAGACTTGATGATATTTTGGGTGTTGGTTTTTGTCAGGATTGGTGACACCATCATTAAGATTGGTGAAGACCTTTCCAATGGCAGCGGATTTGTCGATGAAGTTGAAGCTGTCGACGCTGTCGGAGTCGCTGCTTATAAAGGAGTCCGCAGATGACCCGAAGGGTGTGTCGCTGAAGATCTTGGCGAGCTTTCCGCCTGCTTTGGTGTTGATGAAGCGTGGCGACGAAAGCTCTTCATCGCTTGATGAAAAGTCAGAATCGATCGCTGAAAATTCCGACGAGATCGGAACTTCGAGACGATAAGATCCTTCCTTGTTGACGCTAAATCGGAATTCTCCGAACGTCATGACGATGGGCTCCTCCAGATACGCACATGCATCCAAACGGGAGGGCGGTTGAGGAATAAAATCGACTAGATCAGTTTTTTCCCGTTTACCTCGATCCATCGCATTGCTTGCTACCGACGAAGTCGACGATTCTGGACGTGCCATCGAGATCAGCTCCTTGCAACCTCTAAATCCCACAGACGGCGCCAATTGACAAGGGATTAACTTGTCAATGCCTACGGATTGTAGACTAGGGTTTCGTTGGATGTAGAGGGCAAGTAGATCTCGAAGGTTTCAGCCGAAAAGTACTCGACGATGTAAAAACTAGGGTTTGCGAGACAATGATTCGATCCTTTCTTTGTCCCTCGACTCCCCCTTATATAGGAGGCGGAGCCGAGAGATTCGTGATACACAAGTTTACAGAGTCCAGGAGGGTTTCTAACTCATCCCGTAAGATTACAAACGATGACTCTATTACAACTCTAGCTTTCCTTAATAGTATCTTGGGCTCCCGAATCTTCTTATTCTTTGGGTCGTGGGCCTTCAGTAAACCCCGGGTACCATCTTCGGCAGGCCCATTGGGTATGCCTATGTCAGCGATAGACACCAAGAAGGTCGACCTCAAGGTAGGCGACAACTCCAAGCAGGTGTCAGTCGAAGCCGACATGGACCCCAAATAGGAAAGCGCGCTCGTCGAGTTCCTCCGAGCTAACATGGATATCTTCGCATGGCAACCTTCTGACATGTCCGGATTACCAAGGGAACTCGCCGAGCACTACCTCAACATAAATCCGGGTGCAAAACCGGTGAAGCAAGCTATGCTTTGGAGATAAGAAGTGCCACGCCATAGGGATGTAATTAGCAAAGTTACTAGAGGCAGGTTTTGTAGTAGAAGTTATCCATACTGATTGGGTCGCAAACCCCGTCCGTGTACCCAAAAATAATTTTAAACTACTAAGAATGTGCATCGATTACTCCGGCTTGAATAAGCATTGTCCGAAGGATCCGTTCCATCTGCCGCGCATTGACCAAGTCATTGATTCGACGGCAGGGGCAGAACTTCTGCGTTTTCTTGACGCATATTTCGGGTATCATCAGATCCTTATGAAGAAGTCTGACCAAACGGCGACCTCGTTCATCACGCCCTTTGGCACTTACTACTATGTCATCATGCCTTTCGGTTTGAAAAATGCAGGTGCCACATACCAACGTACGATGTAGCGATGCCTGAAGGACCAAACTGGCCGGAGTGTGCACGCCTACGTCAACGACATCGTGGTCATGACCCGGAAAGGATCCGACTTGATCAGCAACCTCACGGAAACCTTCGAGAATCTCCGACGATACAAGATGATGTTGAATCCGCTGAAGTGCGTCTTTGGCGTTCCAGCCGGAAAACTCCTTGGCTTCATTATATCAAATCAAGATGGCATCAAGATCCTCAGAGAAATCCATGCAGGGGACTGCGGGCATCACGCCGCTCCCAGATCCCTCGTTGCAAAAGCTTTCCGGCTAGGATTTTACTGGTTAACAGCTAAATAAGATGCTGATAAAGTCGTGAAAACCTGCCGAGGTGGCCAGTACTACGCTACTCAACCAAATGTTCCGGCTCAGGAGCGGAAGACCATCCCTATCACTTGGCCGTTCGCGGTCTATGCGCTCGACATGGTCGGAAAATTAAAGAAATCATCTCCTGGCGGTTTTGAGTACCTCTTGGTTGCTATTGACTAGTTTAGAAAGTGGATCGAGGCAAAGCCAGTGAGAAAATCCGATGGTGTTACGACACTAAACTTTGTTTGCAGCCTCGTGACGAGATTCGGCATCCCACACAGCATAATCACAGATAATGGCTTGCACAAGGAGAATTGAAGGATTATTGCAATGACGTAGGGATCCGGCTTGACCTGGCTTCTGTGGCTCAGCCACAATCGAATGGTCAGGTCGAACGAGCCAATGGCCTCATACTAGCCGGAAGCAAACCTCGCCTTGAAGAACCGCTGCGATGCGCATCTCGAGCTTGGGCTGAGGAGCTAGTTTCTAATCTGTGGAGTTTACGAACTACCCCTAACAGATCAACTGGATTTACTCCGTTTTTCCTGGTATATGGATCTGAAGCTGTGCTCCCTTCCGATATCATCCATGATTCACCGCTAGTTTCCGCCTACAGTGAAAAAATTGCTGATGAGGCTCGACAACTATATGTGGACCTGATCGAAGAGGCTCGGAACTTAGCCGATCAACGTTCCGCCATTTACCAGCAAAAACTCCGATGCTACCATAGTCGTCGAGTCCGGAATCGCTCATTTATGACAGGAGACTTGGTCCTCCGCCTTCGACATGTGAAAGACCATAAGTTGCAATTTCCATGGGAAGGAACTTTTGTCATCAGCAAAGTGCTTCACAACGGATCTTACTACCTCGTCGATTTCCAGGAATTAAAGGATAGACCTGCCAATTGGCACCGGAAACGCAAGCGAGAGGATCCGGATGACATATATGATGAAACAGATCGCCTCTGGAATATAGCACAACTACGTCCTTTCCACACTTAGCAATTTCCGCATTACATATCTTGTGATATCTATGATGCATGATCAATGAAATAAAGCATATGGTTCACTCTTTGAGTCTTTTACCTCCTTTAGTTTTTCATTTTTGGATCGTGTATGTTTTCTGACTAAAACCACAGAGCTGGATGTTTCCGCCTAGGCATGTATTAAAGTTGTGATTTTCAAAATCGTCCCTTAGGACGTAAGGTTAAGTTTTCTGGTGGATGAGTTTTTTTGTTGCGAACTTATGGATTCCTGGTAGCGACTTTCGACACCTTGGCTGGGGGCTTGTTTCCGCTGTTATTGACGGATCGCCATTGGGCTTCATCGCCGCAGGCGAGCGTTTCCGGTTAAAGGTCTTCCGGCTCATGGAAGGTCAAATAAGTAAGCCGGAAAACCTAGAAACAAGCACTTGCTTTTCAAACAAACGAAACTTGCATATATTGAACGGATAGCAGGATAAGTTTTTTCCGCCCACGCAGATCGTTTCGTCCTAGCTACTTAAGAATATTTAAGTTATATTACAAACCCTCAATGGGGCCAAAATGATGCTTTGTTTTCTTCCCGCAGGAATGAGTTTTTTACTTCTCCTTGGTTGAAGAAGAACCACCCTCGACATCAGGTTGTGGCTCGCTTTTTTCTTCATCTTGAGGCGGAGAAGACACGTCATCATCATCATCACTCTCTTCATCTTCCTCAGTCGGAGATGCAGCGCTGCCCTTGTTTACTTGTTCTTCCTGGCCTCCTTGGAACTAGTCCAGGTGTATTGACTTCCGTCACCGGATCCGGTGGGCCGCGCTTCCGCCTCGCGTTCCTTCTCAAGATCTGCTTCAAGAGGCTCGTCAGCAGGAAGTACGACCTTGTCATAAAATTCTTCATGTCGGATTCGCCGAGCGATCCGGGTGTCATAGCCGCTAACTGCATTCAAGAGCGCATTGACATCCACAGTCGGAGGAACACTGGAAGTGACTATGTCTATATCGAGTTCCGGGACATGAGCCAGGCACATGGCCAAGGACATTGCAGCAACACCTCGAGCTGATGAGGCTTGAAGATCTACAACCAGTTCCGGCAGAATATCCATTCTCTGAATAAGTTCGCGGACGTCGCATGTACGGCTGTCCTTGATCGCCAGATTGTGGCAGATTTTCCGGCAGGTTGAGATCAAGTCTTTACAGTCGTCTCCGGCGAGCTGGATCAGGTCGTCGCGTGGAAACTGGTTGCGGCACTCTTCATCATAACCAAGTGGCTCTGCACGAGATGATCGGAGATAAGCGTAAGATTGAAATCAAGGATAAGTTTGGCTTAAATGATCCGCACACTTACCAATGACATCTGCGTTGAGAAAGTCCGAGGCTTTCTCCGCGGTATCCATGTATTTCCGGAGCCCATTGTTTTCCTTCTGCAGCTTTTGCAGTGTGTCGCTTTCAACCTTTCGCTTCATCACAAACTCAACTTCTTTTTTGATGAGCTCAGAGTTCTTCTCCGCTAGTTTCTTCTCCGCATGCTCTCGCTTGTGCTCTGCCTCCTTGAGTTTTGTCTCTAAATCTTTATAAGAGGAGCGTAGGTTCTCCAGCTCGGAGGAGGTAGTGGCAAGGGAAGAAGATGCACCTGTTAGAGATAAGTTAAAAAATAATTTGGTAGTCGGAATTTTGGCTTATGACAAGCTTGGCCGGAAACAAACCTTGGGCTTCCGCTAGCTGCTTTTCCAGTTCCGCATTTTTCTCCTTAGCAGCATAGATTTTATCCGCCTGGTTCAGGGTCACACGGCGCTGCAAGGCGATGTTCTTATGCAGCTCATAGTGCAGCGCTTGTTGTTCCTATAACAGAAATAGAGCAGGAATAAGTTCTGATTGCGGTAAAAAAAATATTGACCTTTTCGAAGCATTATTGCCAGAAAATTTCCTCCATAACGCTTGGGGGCTACTACAGCACTTTAAAAATCTTCTTCAGTTCACTCTACTCTAAGTATCCAGGTGCTAACTATTGACTAGTTTCCGCCTAGATACTTGGGGGCTACTGGGAGGTACCTTACGCTTGACGAGGAGCTGGTCGCAGAACTGCCTGATCTCCTTCTTGAAGTTCTGAATCTCTGATGATTCAGCATCAGCTTTGCCCCAGGCGTTGTTGAGCATGGCGTTAAGTAGATCTTGCTCTAGACTCCACTTCTCCGCCTCAGTAAGTTTATTAAAAAACTTGGTCGCATATGCATTGGGTGTGGAGGTAAGGTCGGTCGGATCGCCAAAGTTCTTTGGAAATCCAACGGCATCACTAGCCGTAGCTTCAGCCTATTCCGAGGAGTTAACCTCCGCCTCCTCTTGACCCTGGACCTGAGCTTCCTCTGCAGCAGGTCGCTTCGTTTCGGAGCTGCCTCTGCCTACCTTCTCGCTACTCACTGGAATGATTTCCGCTTGAGCTTCGGTAGCGGGAGTGGGTGAAGGTTGAGCTTTGGGCGGAGATGGTTGGGGAGCAGCGTGGGTGGTACTTGGTGGAGTTGGAGTAAGGGGACCAACAGCCGGGGATGCTTTCATGTACTTCGTGATGGGCTTCTGGATGTTGGTCCGCGTAGTGGTGGTGGTTGGGTTCCTACAACAAGCAAAGGAGATGTATAAGTAAAAAAGTTACACAAGTTAAAAATAGATATGTTCCCGGATACTTACGTGGCGCCGGGAATTAGTGGGCGCGATCCTTTCCCTGCTGTTACCAGCAGTTTGAGGCGGTCACGATCCGCCTTCTTCGAGTCGAGCGGAGGTGGCTTGATCTTGGCCTTTTTGGTGGAGGCCTCGCCGCTGGCACCGGCTTCGGAGCCTGAAACCTTGGCGCGGGGACACTTGGCGATTTGGGGGGGGGGGGGCAGCTTTCTTGGGAGCTTGCTCCTCCTCTTCGTCGTCATCCTCCAGATCCTCCTCCGCCCCTTCGGCGCTCGAAGGTACTCGGAGCACAGTTCTAAAATCCTCCTCCGCCAAAGAATTGAGCTGGAGAGGAACATATGAAGAAGTTAAAACACTCCAAGGATGAGAAGTTAAAATGTTGAGGTACGAATACGTACTGGAGGACACTGGTTGTTGGTCTTGATGTCTTTTACAATCTCCGGGACCGGTTGGCCCCGGGTAATCTTCACAAGTGTCTTGATCCTCCTTTTTAGAGAATCCGCCGGTAGATTGTCAAGGGTGACTCACAGTTGATCTTCCACCCCGGTGTACTCGCAGATCAATCGCGAGTTATACTTCAGTGGCTAGATCCGGCGAGAAAACTAGCTGAGAGTCAGATCTGTTCCGGTTAGCCCATCGTGGACTAGCCAGGAAATCCTCCGCGCTGCTTTGTCCAGATCCGGATATTGAGCGAGGGCGGGGACGAAGCTCCAGCTGGCTAACTCCTCCGGGGGCTTGTTGATGAACTTGGGTAGCCCCTCGTGGACGTCCGGAACTTGGATGTTCTTCACATAGAACCATTCGGCGTTCCAGTACCGGACGGACTCGTGAGATGAGTGAGGCGGATCCATCCTTCCAGGGCGGAGCATGAAAGTCATACTTCCGCAATTTACCATCACCTTGTCCTTCGTCTCCTTTTTGACGCGGAAAAAGAATTGCCACATACGGATGTCGGGGCAAATTCCGAGATGCCCTTCGTAGAGCGTCACGAAGTTTGAGAGGAGGAGGTAGGAGTTGGGACATATGTTATGTGGCTGGAGGCCGTATGTGGTGAGGACGGAGAGGAAAAATTCGGAACATGGGAGCGAGAGGCCGCGCTCCACCCAGGCCTTTGTAAGGACGCGTTCGTCCGAATCCGACTAGGGGGTGATGGAGTCTTTCATGAAACTCCATTGCGGAGAAATCATGCCCTCGTTCTGAAGCTCTCTAAGATCTGAGTCTTTGACTTCGCATGGCCACCACTGCGTCTTTTCACCTTCACGGTTTCGAGCCTTGGAACCCTTTTCCTGCTCCACTTCCTGCACTTTTGCGGTCATTCTTGCTTGTCCTTCGAGCTCTTCTTGGATCTCTTGGAGAGTTGGGATCCTGCCTAGTGCGTTGCTGGAAGATGCGGAGAAAGGTTGAGCCAACCTGGTGTCGGAAATATGTGGTGGTAGGAAAGCTAATGGTTCCAGAAAATTTGGTTCCGGTGAGCTTGGTTCTGGACTATTCGGAGAACTACCGGTACACTTAGGTGAATTAGTGGACATGCTTCCGGCTGCATGCATGTGGTGAAATGGTCTGAGTAGCCGGAACTAAACTAAGCTAGGCTATGTCGTCTTATACGGGTCCGGTGGACTTACCGGCGATGGCGTGGCGGTTCCCCGTGACGCCAGCGAGGTCAAGGTCGCCGGACTTGGTGCGCTGAGCTCCGCTTGACAACAAATCGGCGGCGGATCGAATTTCCCGATCAACCGCGATGATCTCAGGTCGAGGACGGCCTTGGAGCAGCGGCGGACGAAGCTCTCTACGGAAGAGTTCGCCGGAATTAAGATCCGGTGGGCGGCGCAAGCGCGGGGAAGAAGATGAAGTGGGAATGCGGTGAAAAGAATGAAAGTTACCAGACGCGAGGGGTATTTATAGACCCCGCGCGGAGATTCATGAGCCGGATCCAACGGAAATGGAACGGTCGCGCCTTTGGATGACCGCCATGTGTCTTAGGTCAAAGCGGTATGTGATACGTGTAAAGCACACGCCCGTTGGGAACCCCAAGTGGAAGGTGTGATGCGTATAGCAGCAAGTTTCCCTCGGTAAGAAACCAAGGTTTATCGAACCAGTAGGAGTCAAGGATCACGTGAAGGTCGTTGGTGACGGAGTGTAGTGCGGCGCAACACCAGGGATTCCGGCGTCAACGTGGAACCTGCACAACACAATCAAAGTACTTTGCCCCAACGTAACAGTGAGGTTGTCAATCTCACCGGCTTGCTAAAAACAAAGGATTAACCGTTTAGTGTGGAAGATGATGTTTGTTTGCGAAGAACAGTAAAGAACAAGTATTGCAGTAGATTGTATTTCAGATGTAAAAAATGGACCGGGGTCCACGGTTCACTAGTGGTGTCTCTCCCATAAGATAAATAGCATGTTGGGTGAACGAATTACAGTTGGGAAATTGACAAATAAAGAAGGCATAACAATGCACATACATATATCATGATGAGTACTATGAGATTTAATCGGGGCATTACATTACGACAAAGTACATAGACCGCTATCCGAGCATGCATCTATGCCTAAATAGTCCACTTTCAGGTTATCATCCGAACCCCTTCCGGTATTAAGTTGCAAACAACAGACAATTGCATTAAGTATAGTGCGTAATGTAATCAACACAAATATCCTTAGACAAAGCATCGATGTTTTATCCCTAGTGGCAACAGCACATCCACAACCTTAGAACTTTCTGTCACTGTCCCAGATTCAATGGAGGCATGAACCCACTATCGAGCATAAATACTCCCTCTTGGAGTTACAAGTATCAACTTGGCCAGAGCCTCTATTAGCAACGGAGAGCATGCAAGAACATAAACAACATATATGATAGATTGATAATCAACTTGACATAGTATTCAATATTCATCGGATCCCAACAAACACAACATGTAGCATTACAAATAGACGATCTTGATCATGATAGGCAGCTCACAAGATCTAACATGATAGCACAATGAGGAGAAGACAACCATCTAGCTACTGCTATGGACCCATAGTCCAGGGGTGAACTACTCACACATCGATCCGGAGGCGATCATGGCGATGAAGAGCCCTCCGGGAGATGATTCCCCTCTTCGGTAGGGTGCCGGAGGCGATCTCCTGAATCCCCCGAGATGGGATTGGCGGCGGCTGCGTCTCTGAAAGGTTTTCCGTATCGTGGCTCTCGGTACAGAGGGTTTCGCGACGAAGGCTTTAAGTAGGCGGAAGGGCGGAGTCGGAGGGGCTGACGAGGGGCCCCACACGCTAGGGCGGCGCGGGCCCCCTTAGGCCGCGCGGCCCTAGTGTGGCGGCGCCTCGTCGCCCCACTTCGTGATCCTTTCGGTCTTCCGGAAGCTTCGTGGAAAAATAAGACCACAGGCGTTGATTTCGTCCAATTCCGAGAATATTTCCTTTGTAGGATTTACTGAAACCAAAAACAGCAGAAAACAACAAGCGGCTCTTCGGCATCTCGTCAATAGGTTAGTGCCGGAAAATGCATAATAATGACATATAATGTGTATAAAACATGTGAGTATCATCATAAAAGTAGCATGGAACATAAGAAATTATAGATACGTTTGAGACGTATCAAGCATCCCCAAGCTTAGTTCCTACTCGCACTCGTGTAGGTAAACGATAACAAGGATAATTTCTGAAGTGACATGCTATCATAATCTTGATCAATACTATTGTAAAGCACATGAGATGAATGCAGTGATTCGAAGCAATGGTAAAGACAATGAGTAAACAACTGAATCATATAGCAAAGACTTTTCATGAATAGTACTTTCAAGACAAGCATCAATAAGACTTGCATAACAGTTAACTCATAAGCAATAAATTCTTAGTAGAAAGCTTTGAAACAGCACAAAGGAAGATATAAGTTTCAGCAGTTGCTTTCAACTTCAACATGTCTATCTCATGGATAATTGTCAACATAAAGCAATATAACAAGTGCAATAGGTAAACATGTAAGAATCAATGCACACAGTTGACACAAGTGTTTGCTTCTGAGATAGAAAGAATAGGTAAACTGACTCAACAATAAAGTAGAAGAATGGCCCTTTGCAGAGGGAAGCATGGATTACTATTTTTGTGCTAGAGCTTTTCATTTTGAAAACATAGAAACAATTTTGTCAACGGTAGTAATAAATCATATATGTTATGTATAAGATATCCTATAAGTTGCAAGCCTCATGCATAGTATACCAATAGTGCCCGCACCTTGTCCTAATTAGCTTGGATTAACACGGATTATCATTGCATAACATATGTTTCAACCAAGTGTCACAAAGGGGTACCTCTATGCCGCCTCGTACAGAGGTCTAAGGAGAAAGTTCGCATTGGATTTCTCGCTTTTGATTATTCTCAACTTAGACATCCATACCGGGACAACATAGACAACAGATAATGGACTCCTCTTTTAATGCTTAAGAATTCAACAACAGATAATATTCTCATAAGAGATTGAGGATTTGTGTCCAAACTGAAACTTCCACCATGATTCATGGCTTTAGTTAGCGGCCCAATGTTCTTCTCTAACAATATGCATACTCAAACCATTTGATCATGAAAATCGCCCTTACTTCGGACAAGACGAACATGCATAGCAACTCACATGATATTCAACAAAGGTAAAAGTTGATGGCGTCCCCGAAACATGGCTACCGCTCAACAAGAAACTTATTAAGAAATAAGATACATAAGTACATATTCTTCACCACAATAGTTTTTAAGGCTATTTTCCCATGAGCTATGTATTGTAAAGGCAAAGAATAGAATTTTAAAGGTAGCACTCAAGTAATGTACTTTGAAATGGCAGAGAAATACCATGTAGTAGGTAGGTATGGTGGACACAAATGGCATGGATTTTGGCTCAAGGATTTGGATGCACGAGAAGAATCCCTCTCAATACAAGGCTAGGCTAGCAAGGTTGTTTGAAGCAAACTCAAGTATAAAACGGTGCAGCAAGACTCACATATGAACATATTGTAAGCATTATAAGACTCTATACTGCCTCCTTGTTGTTAAAACACCTCAACCAGAAAATATCTAGACTTAGAGAGACCAATCATGCAAACCAAATTTTAACAAGCTCTATGTAGTTCTTCATTAATAGGTGCAAAGTACATGATGCGAGAGCTTAAACATGATCTATATGAGCACAACAATTGCCAAGTATCAAATTATTCAAGACATTATACCAATTACCACATGCACCATTTTCTGTTTCCAACCATATAACAATGAACGAAGTAGTTCAACCTTCGCAATGAACATTAAGAATAAAGTTAGGAACATATGTGTTCATACGAAACAGCGGAGCGTGTCTCTCTCCCAAACAAAGAATGCTAGGATCCGATTTTATTCAAACAAAAACAAAAACAAAAACAAAAACAAATAGACGCTCCAAGTAAAGCACATAAGATGTGACTGAATAAAAATATAGTTTCACTAGAGGTGATCTGATAAGTTGTCGATGAAGAAGGGGATGCCTTGGGCATCCCCAAGCTTAGATGCTTGAGTCTTCTTAAAATATGCAGGGATGAACCACGGGGGCATCCCCAAGCTTATACTTTTCACTCTTCTTGATCATATTGTATCATCCTCCTCTCTTGACCCTTGAAAACTTCCTCCACACCAAACTCGAAACAAACTCATTAGAGGGTTAGTGCATAATTGAAAATTCATATATTCAGAGGTGACATAATCATTCTTAACACTTCTGGACATTGCACAAAGCTACTGAAAGTTAATGGAACAAAGAAATCCATCAAACATAGCAAAACAGGCAATGCGAAATAAAAGACAGAATCTGTCAAAACAGAACAGTCCGTAAAGACGAATTTGTCTGGGGCACTTAACTTGCTCAGATGAAAATGCTCAAATTGAATGAAAGTTGCGTACATATCTGAGAATCACGCACGTAAATTGGCAGAATTTTATGAGTTATCTACAGACGGGGCTGCTCAATTTCGTGACAGTAAGAAATCTGTTTCTGCGCAGTAATCCAAATCTGGTATCAACATTACTATCAAATACTTTACTTGGCACAACAATGCAATAAAATAAAGATAAGGAGAGGTTGCTACATTAGTAACAACTTCCAAGACTCAAATATAAAACAAAAGTGCAGAAGTAAAATGATGGGTTGTCTCCCATAAGCGCTTTTCTTTAACGCCTTTCAGCTAGACGCAGAAAGTGTGAATCAAGTATTATCAAGAGACGAAGCATTAAAATTCTTACCTCGGGAGTTGGGAGTTTTCTCAATTATGCATTGTATCTTGTCTATGTAAGTTTCAGAGGTCCCCTTTTCATTACTCTTAGGCGTGCTATTCTCATCAAACAAATTTTCAGGAACAAGCCAACCATAGTTATTTTCTAGAGCTTCATGCATTCCTAGGAGCTTACTAGGTATCGGTACTTTAATCTCCCCTCCATCATTAATATTATTAGTGTCTTTATTCTATCAATGTCCATCTTTTCAAGGGTACTAGCAAAGTTGGTGTAAGAGTCAAGCATCTTATATTTAATAATGACTTTTCTAGCCTCTCTTGCTACACCACCAAATTCTTTAAGAAGGGTTTCTAAGACAAAATCTTTCTTTTCTCCTTCCTCAATATCACAGAGTGTAAGAAACATATGTTGAATTATAGGATTGAGATTAACAAATTTAGTTTCCAACATGTGTACTAAAGAAGCAGCAGCAATTTCATAAGTAGGAGCAAGTTCTACGAAGTGTCTATCTTCAAAATCTTCAGCTGTACTAACATGAGTGAAAAAATCTTCTATATTATCTCTTCCAATGATGGACCCTTGTCCTACCGGTATGTCTTTCAAAGTGAACTTAGGAGGAAACATGATGAAATAAACAAAAGGTAAATAAAGTAAATGCAAGTAACTAATTTTTTGTGTTTTTAATATGGAGAACGCAAACAAGATAGTAAATAAAGTAAAACTAGCAACTAATTTTTTTGTATTTTTGATATAAGAGCAAACAAAGCAGTAAATAAAGTAAAGTAAAGCAACACAAAAACAAAGTAAAGAGATTGGATGTGGGAGACTCCCCTTGCATCGTGTCTTGATCTCCCCGGCAATGGCGCCAGAAATTTAGCTTGATACGCGTAAAGCACACGCCCGTTGGGAACCCCAAGTGGAAGGTGTGATGCGTATAGCAGCAAGTTTCCCTCAGTAAGAAACCAAGTTTTATCGAACCAGTAGGAGTCAAGGATCACGTGAAGGTCATTGGTGACGGAGTGTAGTGCGGCGCAACACCAGGGATTCCGGCGCCAACGTGGAACCTGCACAACACAATCAAAGTAGTACTTTGCCCCAACGTAACAGTGAGGTTGTCAATCTCACCGGCTTTCTGAAAACAAAGGATTAACCGTATAGTGTGGAAGATGATGTTTGTTTGCGAAGAACAGTAAAGAACAAGTATTGCAGTAGATTGTATTTCAGATGTTAAGAATGGACCGGAGTCCACAGTTCACTAGTGGTGTCTCTCCCATAAGATAAATAGCATGTTGGGTGAACGAATTACAGTTGGGAAATTGACAAATAAAGAAGGCATAACAATGCACATACATATATCATGATGAGTACTATGAGATTTAATCAGGGCATTACATTACGACAAAGTACATAGACCGCTATCCAGCATGCATCTATGCCTAAATAGTCCACTTTCAGGTTATCATCCGAACCCCTTCCGGTATTAAGTTGCAAACAACAGACAATTGCATTAAGTATAGTGCGTAATGTAATCAACACAAATATCCTTAGACAAAGCATCGATGTTTTATCCCTAGTGGCAACAAGACATCCACAACCTTATAACTTTACGTCACTCGTCCCAGATTCAATGGAGGCATGAACCCACTATCGAGCATAAATACTCCCTCTTGGAGTTACAAGTATCAACTTGGCCAGAGCCTCTACTAGCAACGGAGAGCATGCAAGAACATAAACAACATATATGATAGATTGATAATCAACTTGACATAGTATTCAATATTCATCGGATCCCAACAAACACAACATGTAGCATTACAAATAGACGATCTTGATCATGATAGGCAGCTCACAAGATCTAACATGGTAGCACAATGAGGAGAAGACAACCATCTAGCTACTGCTATGGACCCATAGTCCAGGGGTGAACTACTCACACATCGATCTGGAGGCGATCATGGCGATGAAGAGCCCTCCGGGAGATGATTCCCCTCTCCGATGGGGTGCCGGAGGCGATCTCCTGAATCCCCCGAGATGGGATTGGCGGCGGCTGCGTCTCTGGAAGGTTTTCTGTATCGTGGCTCTCGGTACAGAGTGTTTCGCGACGAAGGCTTTAAGTAGGCGGAAGGGCGGAGTCGGAGGGCTGACAGGGGCCCCACACGCTAGGGCGGCGCGGGCCCCCCTTAGGCCGCGCGGCCCTAGTGTGGCGGCGCCTCGTCGCCCCACTTCGTGATCCTTTCGATCTTCTGGAAGCTTCGTGGAAAAATAAGACCCTGGGCGTTGATTTCGTCCAATTCCGAGAATATTTCCTTTGTAGGATTTCTGAAACCAAAAACGGCAGAAAACAGCAACTGGCTCTTCGGCATCTCGTCAATAGGTTAGTGCCGTAAAATGCATAATAATGACATATAATGTGTATAAAACATGTGAGTATCATCATAAAAGTAGCATGGAACATAAGAAATTATAGATACGTTTGAGACATATCAGTATGGCGACGCAGTGGTGACCTAACTGTGCACCGCCAAAATTTCCAGCTGAAGATTCGCATCTTAAAAAATTTATCGCGGGAAAAAAGGAAGTTGAGTACGATGTGGGCATGAAATCTGCTGAGTTACCGTTACAGAAGAACAAATGATTTCCGGTTGAATGAAGTCGGAAACAAGGAAGTTTTGGTAGCTCTTCAAGATTCTATTCGGATCCGAGCTGAATAAAATCGGAGGAATGCTGAATCTCGGAGAACTTCGGGGGCTACTGTTGTCGGTATACTTTATGGGTATAACAACGGCATGGCCTAGATCCTTAAAGCCCGGGTGGCCCACAGATGGTGATGTGGCATGAGGCCCATCGGGCGGCCCAGTTGATGTAGATCATGAAGGATGAAGTCCAGCCCAGGAGCAAGGAGCCGGATCCTAACCAACATACGAAGGAGGCCGGATCCGTGAAGGCCCATGAAGTATCTGGATTCAGTACGACATTGATGGAAGGCGGATCCTTGACGGGCACGGCAATGCAATATTCCGTAGTTAGGCAATTTGTATTCCGGCTAGGACTCTCCGTGTAAACCCTAGATCCGGGCGCCTTTATAAGCTGGATCCTGGGAGCCCTAGAGGCACAATCACAACTCATTGTAACAACGTGAAAGCGTCCATATAATTCCAGACAAGCAGCAGTAGGCCCTGTCCTCGAGCAGGTGTTCCAAAGCTGGGTAAATCGCGTACCACCGTACCGAGGACTCTCCGCCCAATGGCCCCTACTTCTTTCTCTCCTTGTGAGGATCCCCCCTCCGAGGTACCGTCGAATAGGCTACGACAGTGGTTGTTTCGACGACTGCCGCTACCCTATGAGACGCTTGAGTGCTTTCGCCGAGGGAAACCCTTACCCTTTGGGCCATGATGGCGGCATCCGCGGATGTCTTTCCCTTCTTGAAGGCGTTGCAGTGGTGGTACTCAGTCTCTCCACGTACTCCGAGTGAAAACCCAAGATCCTTGGATCGGGTGGTAGCAGCGCTTCTGCATCGTGATCTTCTTGAAGATGCCACATTCGAGTTATCAAGCCGTGCAACTCTCTGTTGTTTGGATGGCAGAGGTCCTCCCCTGTCTTCCCTCCTTGGCAAAGCTTCCTTCGTGTTCTGCACCCGCGGTGTTTCTCGATGGGCTCTCCCTTGTGCTCCTCGTGGGTTTGTGAGCTCTGTTGGTCGATTCCTGGTTGTGGCCAGTGGTTTATTTATAACCAATTCATACTACTTATTCATCAATAAGTGTGGACGATTGATATTTATACTCCCCTGATATTTGCTTAACATAATTTATAAGGTTATGTAGTTGGCGGCTAAAAGTTGATGATGTGGATGATTGGATGGCTTGAAAAATAGATGATGTGGCTTGCATGTAGAGTATTAATGAATGTTAGTGGAAGATGACATGGATAATTGGATGGCTAATAGAATGGATGTATGGATAAACAACTTAAATGACTCTCTAGTGGGGTTTTGCTTTACTATAGATATGGAAAGGGTACTATCCGATCCGCATCCGATCTGTTTCCACCCCTACTCACAAATGACCGCAACAAATCTCGTTAAAACGGGTATCATCTAATCTTCCCTTCAAAAAAATTTCTTCAGTTTTATCTGTTCAATTACTTAGATCGGAAGAGTAAAAGAATATGAATTTACACTACCGTTGATTGAGAACTGAGAAGGCAGCCTTGCTAGTTTCCTTGACATGTGTTTTGTTGTCTGGAGGTCTCCATCATATCATGCACGCAAAAACTCCAGCGAGGTAGACCTCTTTTTATAGCCATCGTTTCGTAGCCCAAAAACATGATATGGAGCAAGATTGATACGAAGGCAGGTGCACAAAGCCAGAAACAATGTTGAAGAACTGGTGAAGAACATGTAGTTGTATTTTGAGATATAGTTAACAGGATTTTAGAAAAAAATAATAGGATAACTGGTGCGGTTAGTGTTACCATAATTGATTTGTTATAAAAATGCCTTTAATAGCTCTCCAAATAGTGTGTCAAGGTGGGATCCCGGTGGGATGTCATTTTGTACTATGTAGTTCAAATTTTGATGTCAAAATTTGTACTAAAAAAATCAAATTATACTACAAGTGGGACAAAAGTGGGATCCCACTTGACACCCTTATCTCCAAATCAATGGCTAGATTTTAAATCATACCACTTACCTCTCCCATGAGTAGTAAAAGGTAACGTAAAAACTCCCTAGCTAGGAGCCTGGGATCAAAGTCGATACACTTTCCTGCACGCTCTGCGAATACGAATAGACAAGCGTTATCAACAGTGCTCGGATCTTACTGTCCCGGAAAGTACTCGACGACGGATTGAAGGAACCAAGTTTTATAACTTGGATGTCAGAAAGGCTTTAGTATATTATATAGAACAAATCAGCACGAGTGTAAATGGGGCAAAGCTTTTGCCCCGTTTCGAAGAAGAGAAAAAAAAATCAGCAGGAGGATAAGGGAGAATGCAGAAGAAACAGACTGAAGCGGGACTGAATTTGGCACCTCAAGATACAGGCTAGCAACTTGAAAGCATTGCCTGTTTAATTACTCCTCATTTCAAGGCTCTATCTCCACACTTCCTCTTCCCTACAGGTACCATCAATCAAAACAACAACAAACTCCTCTTTGACATTGTTGTCCACTGATCTTGTTCCATGTGTGCCGTCACAGCTTGTGCCTCCCTTCGTCGCGAAACGATGCCACCAACGGCAAGACATAAGGCATGGCCTTAAGGTTAGGCATAGGACGAAATCCATGAAATTTTCAATTGAATTCCAATACCAAATCGATGGCAGCCAAACAAGTTGGTTCTCAAAATCATAAATAAAGTCTTTGATTCCATTGCCAACTGATGAGAGCCAAACGACCTCTGATAGATATTCAGGGTTACCAAGAGATCGGAGAGCTGCTGCGGCTCGGAACTGAGCAGGAGGTCGGACTGCTCTGCCGCATCATCCATCATGTTTTGGGCCTCCATCGCTCGTGCTGGGCACAGGCAAGCTGCTTGCAGTCTGCCATGGTTCTCCCCTCCTCGATCATCCTCGCCATCTGCAGACGGGTCTCCTCCGCTCTCGTGTGACGTGTCCATATCCTCGGTGTCTAAGAATTTTACGTCCTTGGTGCGCCATGCAGCCAGTGAGCATGCCATGAGGATGAGGCGCAACAAACCGCTAAGAGTTGCATGCCTGCATTTGATCACCGCAACCACATAACCAAATCGATTAAATGGAGTTTGATGTGTATTTCTAATGAAATAAGGCACCAGCCCGCAATGGACACCGCGAATGCGGAGTAGTCATCACCTCCTAGCTGCTCTTCGCCAGCGCCTGTGCCACCACGCGGTCAGCTGCCTCGAGGTCTTCTTTTTCTGAACTCTGTTGTGCTATATCAGTGCTATCTCTAAAATTATACAATACGGTTTGCTGGATGAACTTCAGAGACTGCATATTTGAAATTATACGATACGTTGGCTGGATGCATAAAAAACTGCACATTTGCAATTGTACAATACCTTTTAGATGAACTTCAGATATTGCGCATTTTCTGTATGATAGATTAGTAGTTATTGGAGTATACAAAGAACATGTGAGATTGCTAGAGAAAGTAGATTCTTCTTTGATGAGACTGGCACTTTGTTGATGCAGTGTGAACATTCTACAAGCTTCTCCCCACAGAAACCCATAAGCCAGCTTCTCGATAAGCATAAACTCAATTGAAGTAACCCTGTATAGCCTAGCCTTGCAGGATTGTTTTAGATAGGGAAAACAGGGACAACAGCACACATACCTAGCCGCTGTTAGCTGCACAACTAGATAGTTTCTCAATAGAAGACCATCTTTGGATTAGAAACATACTTCATGGTAATGGCTACGTAATAGTAGAGTACATGAAGATGAAACATACCTCCAGCTGCGACAAGCTTCTTGTTAGTGTATTTATTTGATGTGTTCAGTTAAGATTTGATCCTTGTGGGAACATCTCCGGGACTTCTCTACCACATAGTTAGCAAACTGGACTTTCATCATCACTTCAAAATTCAATTAAAAAATGGACCTTCAAAAATAACTTTAACCAGTGGATCCAATTCATTTCACCAATCAAAATTTGGCACTCACAGCAGCACAGGAGCAGGCAGTCAATTGAGACATCAATGTTGTTACAGCACAATTCTCATGGCAACTAATAACAATGCGAAACAACTTCACAATCTTGGCCAGATCCTCAGCCTCAAGAGCAGCTAATTATACGGCCTACCTATACGTCATGCTCAATCCTAAGCAAGCATAACTAGACTGGCCCAGGCCAAAACCTCAGTGTCTATTCTACTTCTGATATGAGCTCACACACTGCTGATGAGGTTTAGCAGTCTACCAGCCCATCTCACTTAACCTCGCTTGGGGCAGAGCAGAGGATTTCTCCGAAGATTTCCTAGTGGCGCAAATCCACTGCCGTGGATTTTCAATGTCATCACCGGTTGTTGTCGGTACATGCCAGCTTCCGGCTTCGGATTCCTACATCCAAGGATGATAATACCATTTACTTATGCATTCATTCATGCGTTACTGGTTGCTGAGGGACGATGCATTTTTGTTGCAAAGTTAGATTAATCATCACCTGAGTAACAATCGAATAAGGAGGTGGCAAATGGAAAGCAGGACCACGACCTGAGTACGTTAGCCTGACCTGCATAGTGTAGCCTAGGATTATTTACACTACAGAAATAATTTGGAGAAGTTTTGGGGTTCCACAACTAAGGCTTCCAAACTATAGCAGGATAACTTTTTTGTATTGTCTCATTAAACATGGAGCAGAAACTAACTTCGGAGCGAGAGACCTTGTTTAAGTGTTGATATAAAATCCAGAAAATAGAGACTTCATACAAACCTGGTGCTTTTCTTTCCATCTGGGGAAAAAACTAGTGCCAAGTAGCTGAAACAAGTGGTCCCGCATCTCATCATTCGTAACAAGCAGCGAACGGCAGCTAACAGCTGCATACAACCAATACCTGCAGAGAAAATAAATAAATGATTTGCAATGGTGGAAACTGGAAAGAGAATAGAACAATTTAGGGCTAAAGAAAAAATTCTTAAATTGGGGAACATTCATATCCCAAATCACTCCCCGACATCTCTCACCATTATGTAGTGAAATTAACAAAATACTACTCCCTCCGTCAATAAAAGGATGTCGAAGATTTGTCCAAATTCGGATGTATGCACCTAAAGAGTGTCTAGATACATCTAAATTTAGACAAACTTGCCACATGCTTTTATAGACAGATGTAGTATAGATATCACAATGCTTGCATCAGTAGAGATACTACCTATTAGCTTTGAGTAGGCGGCACAGCTAATAATGCCCTTTCCAATTGCTATCTTAAGCAGAAAATATAAGAGGCGAGGCAGAGATCAAGAGAAAGAGAGATCCTAGAAGGGGATAGGAACACAAGGTATTTCCATGCTGTAGCAAACCAAAGGAGGAGGAAAATAAAGATAGCCATTTTAGAAGGGCCATTAGGGGATGAAGTAACTGAAACAAAAGATATGTTAAAGATAGCAGTAGATTATTATAGAAATCTGTTTGGTAAAGAGGAAAAGATGAACGTATCCTTGATGGACTCGTTCTGGGAGCCTAAGGACACGGTTACTGAGGAGGAAAATATGATCTTAGATGCGCCGTTTACGGAAAAGGAAATTAAGGAGGCGGTTTTTGGCTCTTATGCCGAGGGTGCACCTGGCCCGGATGGGTGTACCTTCCTGTTTTACCAGAAATTTTGGGAAGTGATAAAAGGGGACTTGATCAATCTCTTTAGAGATTTTGATAACAATTCCGCTCATATGTACAGAATGAACTTTAGTTTGGTCACTGTTATTCCTAAAGAGGCAGATGCAAAAACTTTGAAGAAGTTTAGACCAATAGCCTTAACTAACTGTTGCTTTAAAATTTTCTCGAAGGCTTGTACTAATAAGTTGGGGAAATGTGCTGATAGGCTTATTTCCTCTAGTCAGACAGCGTTTATTAGGGGGAGGTATATACTTGAGAGTGTGGTTACAGCACATGAAATCGTCCATGATGTCCATCATAACAAAGAAGAAGGTTGGATTCTTAAACTAGATTACGAGAAGGCATATGACAAAGTGGACTTGTCCTTTTTAGAGGAGATGCTTAGACAAAGAGGCTTTAGCCAAAAATGGATAAAGAAAATTCATTTGCTAACACATGGAGGGTCAGTCGGGATTAGGATCAATGACCAGAATAGCGATTTTTTCTTAACGGGAAAAGGCTTGCGGCAGGGAGATCCTATGTCCCCTATTCTCTACAATTTAATAGCAGATGTCTTTTCTAAAAAGCTCACTAGAGCCGCGAATCAGGGGCTGGTTTCGGGTTTACTAACTAGATTCCGGCCTGGAGGTGTCCTCAGTTTACAATATGCTGACGACACTCTCTTGTTCCTTCAAAATAATATAGATGAAGCCTTGAACCTTAAATGGATCCTCTCTATGTTTGAACAAATGTCGGGAATGAGAATAAACTTTGAGAAGTGTGATCTGGTTCCTATTAATGTTCCTGAGGATCAAAGGAATATTTTATCTCAAGTATTTGGCTGTAAAGTGAGTGCTTTTCCAATTAAGTACTTGGGAGTACCTCTGCACTATGGAAAGTTAAGAAAAGAAGATTTGCAACCGTTAATCGATAAAATTATTAAAAGGATAGGAGGTTGGCGAGGTAGACTGCTGTCCTATGCAGCTAGGATTGTTTTGATTAGATCTTGCTTAGCAAGTATTCCCACTTACTTGTTGTCTGCTGTTAAGTTTCCTAAGTGGGCCATTAGGGCTATTAACTCCCAGATGGCTCACTGTCTGTGGGATAGTTACGAGGGGCATAATAAGTACCATTTAGCTAACTGGGATTTGGTAACCATGAAAAAAGAGTATGGTGGCTTGGGGATTCCGAATATCAGAGAGATGAACCTTTGCTTACTTGCTTCTTGGATTAGGAGATATAGTTTGGATGAGAATAAGTTATGGAAACAGATTGTGGATTTTAAGTACGACACTCAAAACCCGAACATTTTCAGTTGCCATGGAAACAATTTGTCTCCTTTTTGGGAAGGGGTCATGTGGGCAGCAAATGCTGCAAAAATAGGGTACAAGTGGGTTGTTGGTTCTGGAACAAAAGTTAGATTTTGGGAAGACCAATGGTTTGGAGGCACTAGCCTTGCCATCCTTTTCTGGGATATTTACTTCATTTGTAATCAGCAGGGAGTGACGGTTAGAGATGTCTGGGATGGATTAGACATCAAACTCACCTTTAGGAGGGTTTTTGATGATAGGATGATGGAACAATGGGTCCAAATTGAGCAGATCATTAGATCAATTCGGTTCTCCGAAGTGGAAGATGCATTAGTGTGGGAATTACATAGCTCTGGTTTGTATACTTCGCAATCTCTTTATGCAATGATTAACTTTAGAGGAATTACGCCGGTCTTTATTCCGGCTGTGTGGAACCTTAATGTTCCCCCTAGGGTACATGTCTTTTTATGGTTGCTATCCATAAAACTTGCTTGTTATGTTCTGAGAAAGAAAGTATTCAACACTTGTTCTTTTCCTGTGACATTGTGAGGTTATTGTGGCAGGATATAGCTAGCACTTTGGACAGTGTTGGGGTAGTGGACTTTGAGAGTCTGGCTAGACTGTGGATTAGTAACAAAAGAAATGCTATGGTCAATTTGGTTAATGCTGCTTTACTTTGGACGATGTGGAAGTTTAGAAATGACATTCATTTTGGTCGATGTACTTGGTCTGGTTTGCAGGTACTGTGGATTCGGTTGGTGAAAATGCTGAAAAGATGGACGCCTCTATGTCCAGCAAGGCATGCGGAGAAGCTGACACTGTGCATTCGGAGGTTGGAACAGAGGGCAATGGCAGCCCCGGCGCTGCAAAACTGAAGAAGCGGAGGGTGGTTCCAGGGCCACGGACTCCGGAAGTACAATGCCGTCGGGTGGTGAGCTGATAAGAGGGCAGTAAGAAGAAACAGGAAGTGTACCCCTGTAGGAGTTGTAGTGCAACACCTGTTACTGTCGAAACGGTAGTTGGTCTCCAGTTTTTGCATTCTCGTTTGGTGCTGTTTGTGGTGCGTTAAGTGGTTGATGGTTCTAGCCAGTGAGGTGTTAGTTGAGATGGAGTGTCTGTTTGTTCTGAACCTGATACATTTCGTTTTTCACCTGAGAAATGGAATGGGGCGGAGAACCTATGTTTCTAAAAAAAAGAAAACATAACCTCACCAATCATCATTGGAACCAGGAGGGGTAGCATATAGTGCTCCAGCATTTCGCCAACCCTCTAGAAGCTTCTGATTGTGTGGAAGTTTTGCAGGACCACCATTTACTCGGCTCCTATGCAAAACGATCAGTGGCAATTTCTTTGATTTAGTTATTCTCTGTATTCCATTTACAACAGAGTTCACCTACAACAAAAGCATGGTTCATAATTGGTAGTGTCAGCTGTGTCCCTAGGCATGCATGTCAAGAACAATAGTATCATAGTGTTACTGCTTTGCAGAACAAACTTCTTTTTACCTGAGAAAAACTAAAAGCTTTGCTATTGTAAAGGCCGACATTAGCAGCATCAATAACAGCATCGAATGGTCCATGGCGATGGAGCCATTCCTGCAGAGATTAGGTTCTCAATTAGGCACAGAAAGCATCAACTATATAATATAAGGAGTTAAATGAAAAGTAAGAGAACAAAAGATCATGAAGCATTTTTTTCCCCGTGAGAAATGAACTTGTGGTGTACACTCAGGCCCTCAACAATAGCAGATTTCAGTCAAAACCTCAAACCAAGAGGTAAATAACATGTTGGCTGAGCGCTCATGATATTACCACCTAGGCCTATGATGGAACATTCCATGTTAGTATGCTGCCTGAAATTTTGTGGACAAACGACGATGAGTGACCACAGTACCTGCTTTGCAACTCTTAGGTCAGGGTTCACCTTCTACTACTACTATAAGCCCATACATTAAAGTCAATGTTAAACAAACTGCATAACTTGGGACCAGTAACTCAATAATCTCTCATATGGTTACTAATGTGTCAAGCCAATTTATTAAGCTAGTTCTTACCGAGATAACATTCAAAGGACGCAGCTTGGCATGGATGTGTGTTACATTCTGCAACACGAGTCGTGCTAGCAAAGCTTTAGGAATCGATGAGTCGCTACCTGTCGCTGGGGTACCGAGAAGTAGACAAGCTGTGACTAGTCACGACTAGTCATATTCAAGTCGACATGTAGTTGAGCTGTAAATTCTAGAAAATACTACGTACTAAGTAACTAGTTTACTACAATAAACATGGAGTGAAGTTAACTTGGTTTAGCCGCCTGTGGAGCCTATTTTCTTCGAAGGATCTGAGGACCTAGCTACAGCAAGGTGACAGCCAGGTGAGAGGCGGTGGCCAGGGGAGAGGCACCCAGAGAGAGGCGGCTGGGTTGAAAGTGGGAGTGCACAATCTGATTCTGGAGGGATAGGGTTCACGGGCTGGGCCTTTTTGTCCCCAGAGAAACTTGTCGCTAGACGTAGGGACACAGGCTTTTCGCGATTAGTCGTTGAATTGTCGACTTGTCGATCGACAACCTTAACTTGTCGTGTTGCTCCCTGTTGTCGATAGCCAGGTAGTAATAGGTAGAGAAGTCGCTCGACAAGTCGCAGTAAGAACGACTCTTGGGTGCTAGATAACAGCTCTAATCCATTAAATTTCTCACGGCACCCCAAATTTAAATCCATTAAACAGCCGTGAGGCTAACCACAAAAAAAGCATTAATTCCGTTTAAAATGATCTAGCAATCCACATTAATAAATCAACTCTAAGCCTCTAACCATACTGAGGTCCTTCATCATCTAACATGACAAAATGGGGCCTCGAATCCTGATTCTAGCTCTTATTGGACTCCATATATGGTGTACTATCGTATATTTAGACATTTAGTGCCATACTTTAGAACTGTAGTGCATTATCGTTTAGCACTACTATATAATTCTTGGCAAAACTTTATAAATGCTTTATATTGAAGGAAACTGCATCACGTGCAAAAATTGATGAATCAACTTGTAAGGGCAAGAGGTTGGATCAAACAATGTACCTGAAACCGTAGGAAATCCTCCCTGACCTCCCGCTTGCACGCCAGTTCAGTGAGCGACTTGGCAAAGGTCTCCGTCTCGGAAGGATCGATGTCTATACACACAAGCTTCTCCCCGCAACGATGGCATTTACCTTTCGTATCCATCTCGCTCCGCCCGACGTTCCACTTCCCCTTGCCAAGCCAGCCCTGGCCATGCCAGCCACCGCCCCCCTTCAGCACCCCTTCCTTGACCTTCCTGGCGTCCCACTCCTCCACCCCGGCCTCTGCCGCTGCGTCGGACCGGAACCATGTCTCGAGCACCTCGGCAGTCGTCTCACCAACCTGCCTGACAAGAGCGCGCATCCTGTGCAGCAACCTGTACACCTCGCCAGCCCTGCCCTTGCCGGCATTGACACGGAGCAGCGCGGCGAGCTCGGCCTCCTCAGGCACGACCCCTGCGGCGTCCATGTGGGCCTCGACCTCGCCGGCCCCGTCGGCGTCCCCCGCGTCGCAGTAGGCGAAGAGGGCGGGGCCGTAGGTGCGGAGGCGCGGCGGGGTGCCGATGTCCGCCATGCGACGGACGAGGGAGAAGGCCATGGCGGGGTCCCGGCGCGCGGCGGCGAGGCGGGCGACGCTCGTGAGCGTGGCCTCGTTGGGCTCCACGCCCTGCGCCTCCATCCTCGCGAAGATCTCGAAGCCGCGCTTCGCGGCGTCGGCGGATTCACCGGCGGCAGCGTTGGAGCAGAGGTAGAGGAGGCAGTTGTAGTGGTAGATGGAGAGCGGGACGGCGGTGGCCGGGTCGAGGGCCGCGTCGTAGAGGGCGAGCGCGGTGGGGAGGTCGGCGTCGCGGGAGCACATGTCGAGCTGGCGCTTAAGGATGCCCTCGGGGGACTCGCGCGCGCGCCGGCGGGCGGCCTTGACTCCGCCGCCCCGCGCTGAGGGCGGCGCTGGGGCTGGGGAGGTTGGGGTATTGGTGGCCGGAGTCGTCGTCGGAGGGTCGTCGAGTGCGGTGGAGGTGGAAGAGTAGGAGTGGCGCCGCCGGCGGGCCAAGGGGAGGGAGGAACGGCGCAGAGAGGGGAGGAGGCGCTGAGGGTGGGAGCGGAAGAGCAGGGCGGCCGTGGGGCGGAGGGCACCCGCCGCCGCAGCGAGCCGCATCGCGTCGTCGGAGGGAGGCGGCGATGATGGATTGGACTGCCCGGCTTATCTGAACTTTTGTGTATGTCTGTCTGTTCTGTCTGTCACTTGTTTAAACTTATCTGAATTTTCCTTTTTTTAGAGAATTTTTCGTTTTGTTAGCTCAATCCATAGCAAGGAAATATTCTGAAATTGTATTCAAAACATCCGTGATTACTATCTGCAAGATATTAGTAACAGTTTTATCTAGTTCCTAGTGCTTATATGTTAGACGAAAAAAGTGTTATGGTTTTCAATAGCCGAGATCAGTCATCGACACAAGAGGGGAGAAAAAATGCTTATCAGATATGTGTGTGAACCTCGATCTTGTTGAGCTTACAAGTGTAACAACACGAAGAATAATCATGTATTAGACCACTGGTGCACTTATTTGAAACATATTTCAGGCAGGTCAATCGTCATGTTTGTCACGTTCTTACCTCTGAAACTTATTACTCCATTGTTTGAAATTGTGTAATCAAACTAGTTATATGTTTCTTATATCATGCTTGAAACCGTTATTTACTTCTCACGTTTGAGATCTGTATGTTATATTTTAGGGGTCAAATTAACTTTTGGTAGGAGTAGTTGCGTGCATAAGTAATTCTGAAGACATTTTATAAACATTAGAACATTATTTAAATAAAATCTTTACTACATTGAAAACACTTTTTTCTGTTGAGACACTTATTGTTTGGAATTCATGAGAACATTTCATCTTACATAGATGAATAGTAGTTGCGAAGTTTAGTCGTTGCCACAGTACTGAATGCAATCGGCCTGCTTGGGCCAGCAAGGCTGATCCTTCATCGTTGCGCAACAGAACTTGGTGCAGGTATCTGTAATATTACTGCCACAACTTCTCGCGATGCACAACTTTGGTATATAGATTTTGTCGCTGTCTACACGCTCCTGCTTGTCCTCCAGGAGATGACGACCACCGGCCCTCCCGATCTGATCTCCACCTACAGGGGCAGATAGATCATATAGGTCAGACTCTATGTGGCAAAAAGCGAGAGATAAAAGAAGCGCATACATGCATACAATATGAAAATTACCGTGTGAGGAGATCAAGGTGAGCGTGAGGCACCCAAAGAGCACAAGGAACAAAGCTGTCCATGCCTTGGCTTGCATCTGGCCATTGAGCTTGTAGAACGCCATGTTTTGACTATTACTGATATGAATAGTATATTTAGATGGATGCTAGAGATGGCTGATGTGCTCAATGAATCGTGACTTAAGCTATTTATAGATCATCTGGCGAATGACTTAATTACAGAAATAGATAAGCAAGATAAGGTAATCATTTAATTAATTGTTACCTAATTACATTCGGCCAAAAAAAGACCGAGCAATATGAATGTGGTATTTTATTTCTCAACAATACTATAGTAGCACAATTTTAATGTGGTCAGCTACAAAAGCAATAATTTTAATGTGGAACATAATATTGGCCCTATGCTAATGATTTCCTTAATTAGATGACATCCATTAGAAGAACTTTCAATACACACCATCAGTATTTCTAGGATGTGATTAAGAAAGATTTAATGGCTATCTTTCGATCTTTGTTTGATCTTGATTTTGGAACCATTATTTTGTTACCTAAGAAATAAAATGTGATTCAAATCCAGCAGACCTATTTGTTTACTTAATGTAAGTTTTTAGATCTTTACTAAGGTCGGTACTAATCATGTTATGGAGAACGTGCACAGGATTGTTAGATCGACGAAGTTGACTTTTATGACAGAAAGACATATCTTGGAGGTTTTCATAGTTCTTCATGAAACCATTCACGAACTTCATAGGAATAAAAATAAATAGCATTCTTCTTAAATTGTATTTTAAAAATCCTATGATAAAGTGAATTGGGCTTTCTTGCAACAAGCTTTGCATGCGAAAGGTTTTGACCCAAAGCGACATCATTGGTTTCAAGAATATGTCAGCCGAGCCGAGGGAGTGTAGGCATTAGAGTGAACGATGGTATTGCACATTATTTTCAAACACAGAAAGGTCTTAGACAATGTGATCCTATATCACATATTTTGTTAATGGTGTTGCAGACATATTAGCTATTATTATCAACAGAGCTAAGGAGGATGGTCAAATAGAGGATGCATATGTCGTGAGTTACAGATGTTATGATCAATATATCTAGATAAAAATTTATTGGCATATGGCAACGCACGGGCATTAAACTAGAAAAATATGCTACTCCCATTGTTCTAAAATTAACTTGCTCAACCTTGTCTCAAAACGGAGACGGTGAATATTTTATTTAACTTTTCTTTTATACAATTTATGTAGTAACCCAGATTATTATAATAAGGTTACTTCCTAATTCTGAGAAAAAAAATGGCATCAAATATCCCTGCGACAGCATATAATATGAAAACGAGATAATTGGTTCTAATGCATGCATAATTACATCAGACTTACCTACGTCTCAACAAACGATCGAACCGTTTTGTTTCTCTCTCCTAGGGTTAGGGCGATCTCAATGGCGATCACTGTGACCTAGGGCCATAATCAATCTCTGAGTCGTCTTCTTGAGGGCGATCTCTCCCTTTGTTCTTCCGCTCTGCTGTCGTGCCCAAGAAGACCTCCTTCTGTATCTCTGCGCTGACTCAGGGCAATTAAGGGGCTCTCCTGGATTGCTGCCCGCCCTTGGTTAGTTGCGCGATCGGACGATGACGGGCCCGGTAGAGGTGACCGGAAGGGACAACATTGTGGCGAATCCCTCCTTGTTGGGGGCTGGTGGAGTGACGGAGAACCCTGGCGGGGTTTCTTCAGAGGCGGCGGCGGCGCCCGGATCTGGGGACAATGTTGCGGAGATGATGGGCCGCCTCCGGCTGACGGCGGCTGAGGCAGTGGCGGTGGTGTTGGATGATGATAAGGACGATGTCCAGGTTCACTCGCCATGGGCGATCGTCGGAAAGGTGCTGTCCCCGAGTATCTTACATATCAATATGATTGCCGCGGCTCTGCGGCCTGCGTGGGGAAACCCGTGTGGCCTTGTCTTTAATTCTGCAGGCGACAACCTGTTTGTGGCTGAATTTGGGACGAAGGGGGATATGGACCGGGTGGTGCATGGCCCTCCATGGGTGGTGGGCAAGCGTGCGGTTCTCTTGCAAGATTTCAATGTTGATCTGAAGCCCAAGGACATGATTTTCAATGGTTTGAAGGTTTGGGCAAGGATTTTCAACTTACCTTTTGGATATATGCACAAGCGTTGGGGTGCTGTGATTGCTGGTTCTCTTAGCAGGGAGGGAACTGTCCCGATTGTGGACTGTGATGCTACTGGCAGATGCTGGGGTAGCTACATGCGAGTCCGGGTTGAAGTGGACGTGGATAAACCGCTCCGGCGGGGAGTCACGGTCTTCTCCCAACGCCGGAACGCCACTGACTGGTTTGATGTACAGTATGAGGATCTCCCTCAATACTGTTTCTCGTGTGGGTTGATCGGTCACTCTTCCACTGATTGCAATGATCCTGGGGAGCGTGACGCGGCAGGAAAATTACCTTACTCGACTGATCGCCTGTGCACTCCGGATGACAGGAAGAGGAGATCACAAGGGGCGGCTTCGTCGAGTGGTTCAGTATCGACAGGCCAGGGCTCGATTCCTCCTCAGGGGGACAAGGAGAAACCTGGTCAGTCCTCGAACAAGAACGGGCCCAGACAGCAAAAGAAGAAGCCGGAGACTGGTGAGGTATCTTCTCCAGTCAAAAAGCAGCAGGCCCGTCCTCGTTCTTCCAATGCCCGAACTGTTCGAGGTCAGGGGAAAGATAAGGGTCTGGCCCAGGTGGGTGAGACCCAAAATGTGGGACAGAAGCGGAAGTCTCAAGCTTATCGTCCTAAGGTACAGATAGCCACAGCAGTGACAGCGGATGATTCGCTGGCGTTGGTGGTGCACCATGACACGGCTGCGTAGGGGGTCGGTGAGGTGCAGATTGAAGTGGAGGAAACTAGCACTGATTCCAATAAGAAGCTGAGAAAGGACGTCACTTTTGGACCGGCGGGTCAGGCGGAGTGCGGTGACCCAGCGTACCACTGCATGGTGTAGTACACAAGTCGTTGACATAACACAAGTGAAACACCGTTCCACCCATATTACATCCCTCAGAGTGGTACAACAGAAACATATGCGAGTCCAAGGCATGTCTATAGAAGGATACACAAGCTGTTTACAGAAGATCAACACAGGCTCCTACTTTACAGTGAGGTAACATTTCAAATAAAGCTCCAGAAGAACGACTCATAGACTAACTTATTGCTAACTCAAGCTTAAGAGCTACTAGGCTTGCTATAGAAATCTAGCTACTTAGGTGCTAGGATTAGGGAAAGGCTCCCTTCCATTACTAGTCTAAGTTTCCACTATAGTTGCTGCAGCAGTTGACTTCATTGACTTCTTTGCTTGGATTCTTCGTCTTGTTGCAGTTGACTCCTTTGTCTTCGAGTTCCACGGTAGATTCTCCTTCGGTGCCTCCATAGCTAAGCAGGGGATTTAAGAGTGGGATGAGTACGAGCGTACTCATCAAGTTCATATTAGGAAATAGGTGTATCATGCACTAGCTACAGCCACAGACCAGAAAGTCATAGGCGAATGCAAGTTTTTATAAACATTTCTTCAAAAGGTTTATTTTATTCTGAAAACTATGCCCGTCAGTCTTCACAGGTTGACCAGAACTTCATGGAGTTCCTTTCCTGCCGCGTTCGCAGTTCCCTTCCCGAACGAGGAGTGACAGCCACAATTTTGATACCCTCTGCAGAGGTGCGTTACTTTTCCCATAAGAGAACTTATCCTTGATACCTTACCGAGACGCGTTTCTCGTCCACACTTCCTTGGTGTGGGGCCAGGTGTAAGATCCAAGCCAATCACTGCCTTCTCCGCCACCCTGCAAACCCACCCTTTTGTCCATCCGTACACCCCCGGTAGACATCTCCCGATAATACGGCTTTACCCACGGTGTACTATGGACAATCCCTCATAGACGGTAGAGCCTGTCATTGATACGTCTCAAACGTATCTATAATTTCTTATGTTCCATGCTACTTTTATGACAATACTCACATGTTTTATACATACTTTACATCATTATTATGCATTTTCCGGCACTAACCTATTAACAAGATGCCGAAGCGCCGATTCTTGTTTTCGCTGTTTTTGGTTTCAGAAATCCTACAAAGGAAATATTCTCGGAACTGGACGAAATCAACGCCCAGGGTCTTATTTTTCCACGAAGCTTCCAGAAGACCGAAGAGCATACGAAGTGGGGCCACGAGGGGCCGACACCATAGGGTGGCGCGGCCTGCATGGGGCCTGCGCCGGCCTATGGTGTGGGGCCCCTGTGCCCCCTCCAACCCTACCCTTCCGCCTACTTATAGCCTTCTTCGCGAAAACCCCTGTACCGAGAGCCACGATACGGAAATACTTCCAGAGACGACGCCGCTGCCAATCCCATCTCGGGGGATTCAGGAGATCGCCTCCGGCACCCTGCCGGAGAGGGGAATCATCACCGGAGGGCTCTACATCACCATGCCCGCCTCCGGATTGATGCGTGAGTAGTTCATCCTTGGACTATGGGTCCATAGCAGTAGCTAGATGGTTGTCTTCTCCCCTTGTGCTATCATGTTTAGATCTTGTGAGCTGCCTAACATGATCAAGATCATCTATTTGTAATGCTACATGTTGTGTTTGGTGGGATCCGATGAATATAGAATATTATGTCAAGTTGATTATCAATCTATCATATATGTGTTGTTTATGTTCTTGCATGCTCTCTCGTTGCTAGTAGAGGCTCGGCCAAGTTGATCCTTGTAACTCCAAGAGGGGCTATTTATGCTCGATAGTGGGTTCATGCCTCCATTGAATGCGGGACGAGTGACGAAAGTTCTAAGGTTGTGGATGTGCTCGTTGCTACTAGGGATAAAACATCAATGCTTTGTCTAAGGATATTTGTGTTGATTACATTACGCACCATACTTAATGCAATTGTCCGATGTTTGTAACTTAATACCTGGAAGGGGTGCGGATGCTAACCTGAAGGTGGACTATTTAGGCATAGATGCATGCTGGATGGCGGTCTATGTTCTTTGTCGTAATGCCCTGATTAAATCTCATAGTGATCATCATGATATATATTGAATCTTTATTTGTCAATTGCACACCTGTAATTTGTTCACCCAGCATGTTATTTATCATATTGGAGAGACACCAAAAGTGAACTGTGGACCCCGGTCCATTCTTTTACATCTGAATACAATCTACTGCAATCATTGTTCTCTACTGTTCTTTGCAAACAAACATCATCTTCCACAATATACGTTTAATCCTTTGTTTTCAGCAAGCCAGTGAGATTGACAACCTCACTGTGTTACGTTGGGGCAAAGTATCTTGATTGTGTTGTGCAGGTTCCACGTTGGCACCGGTTTCACTGGTGTTGCGCCGCACTACACTCCTCCACCAACAACCTTCACGTGTTCCTTGACTCCTACTGGTTCGATAAACCTTGGTTTCATACTGAGGGAAACTTGCTTCTATATGCATCACACCTTCCACTTGGGGTTCCCAACGGACGTGTGCTTCACGCGTTATCAGTCATCCACACATATGGGGATTTAAAAGGCCATCCCAACCTACGGCAGTGTTCTCCCAACACCCCGCCAGGCTCTATCAAGTCTGTTGGCGTGCAGGAGGGAAAAGATACAGCTGACTTTCCAGAGCCATTATAGATCTTATGGTTAACGCGATATGTACGGCGCTAGAATCACTGGACGACATTGGTACCTAGTCCGAGATGAATAGTACCCGTGCAATGGAACCTCCACCAATCAACACATACCATGGTTCCATTGCCCACCACATAGTCATATTCATAATTGTAAAATAATATTTGCTTTTCAATGCAAGAGTGATAAGTATAGTACTTTGCATATAATTTGATAAAAATAATCAAATGACATGAGCAAGCGATGAACTTGCCTTTCTTGACTGCAAGATTATGCAGGCAAAAGCTTCGATACGTGAGAACTCCAAATGCTGAAATACCATCGTCGTCCGGTAAGGACAATGTTTAAAGAACTGGCAAAGATGCTATAATGCATAGTATGAGATGCAATCGTCCCGAGCATAACCTAACCTCGATGATTTAGGTTTGATTGAATTGTAAAGATTTCTTTAGGATGTGTTACACTTTTAGGATGGTTCTCAAACAAGGTTGTTATTAGGGTTGGTGATATTAATAGCATAAGCAAGTGATATAATGCATCATAACAATTATATACACAAAGGAATAGAGATTGCATAACAAGTCAAGAGTAATTGTTAGTTTTAAGTTCTACATGGCATGGTTGATGTTTACTTGTATTATACTTCAAAAGAATAACTTTTGAAGAACAGGTTAATGAAGAAATAATAAGTAGTTTCAACAAGAACTATTTACTTATATGGTTCACTTGTATATTGACTTCAAAAGAATAACTTTTGAAGAATAGTTTAAATAAGAACAAGAACTACTATACTTAGGAGCTATGGAATGCTAGGGTTTACTAATGGATTCATTTAGTGTACTAATAGGTACTAGTTGGTTCTTAAATAGAATGGGTTTATATGTAGCAAGTATTGATAGGTTCATTACTATGGTTTCTCATAAGCATCATATCAAAGGTTGATTCAAGGTAATGCTATGAGTTAGAGTTTACTATGTCTTCACATTTGCTTCACTAAGTAATCACTAATGGGTTTTAAGCTAAGTGGTTTATTACTTTCTAAGTAGGGTTTAGTTGAATAGTAGCATGTGATGTGCATTACTACACAAGATTAGTATTAGGGTTCATCATTATGGTTCTACTAGGGATTGATGGTTGAGGTTGATTTCAATGGTGTGGTATGGTGATCAATGGTGCTAACATCTTAACAAACTAGGGTTTATACCTAGGTGGCACTAATTGGATCATATAGGTGTTAACCAAAAATAAAGACATGAAATGATAACCACATGTGAAATGATTTTGTGTTAATTTAGTAGATCATGATTATGCATGCATTTGTTTCTAACTAGGGTTCTATAGGTATAGATGAAGCTTATATGATCACATGGGCTAAACCCCTAGGGTTTTAGAATTGAAACAATTTATGATGAACACATAAAATAATGGGTTCAAGGTCTTACTTATATTAGAACTAGGTTTCTAAATTATGGTACAACTCTTAAAATGATAATTGACAATATAGATGTGGTCACTAATTACTTTGAAACAAAATTAATAAGGGTTTTAGCATTTCATTAATTTTCACAAGAATTAATAATTAGGGTAACTCCTATTTAGGTTTAATTAAAAGCTAAGGTTTAACAAGGGTTATTAAGTTTTAAAATAATTAACTTAGTTAACTAAAGATGTTTAAGTAAACAAGTTTTGAACTACAAAAATAATATTAGCCTTTAGTATTTTCTTGATTTATTATCATTTAAAGAAATATAGGAAACATCAATTTGCAAATTATGGTTTATGAATTATCACTAGTATTTAAGTGGATGCAATTATGATAAAGAAAACTAATCTTAACATTTTATTTAGTTACTGAATAGCTATTATTTGTTTTTGAAACTTATATAATTATTGAATTCAAATTATGTTTTAAAACAAATGAAATGGCATAATTAATAAGGTTAAAAATAAGTGAATTTTATTTTGACGCACATTTTTATTTTATATTTTATTTGAGTAGATTTTATTTTTGTGAGAATTTTGATATATTATTCATATTTTTCTGAGTTGAAATGAATTTTATATGATTTTGCAAAGTTTTAGCTATTTACTGGTTTTTAAAATTAAACCTAAATACTAAACGTACCGATTCGCTACCTAGGCACTGTCACGGACAGGTGGGACCGTGGACTCGGTCAGTTGCCACGTTGGCAACGACCAGTCAACATGCAACGTGACCCCACCGCCACATTGGCAGCGTCGACGGCTTGACGACGGCGACCAGCAGACGACGGCGTCGCCGCTACAGGGCCTCCCCAAACCTCCCGTGAGTTGCGTTTGAACGAGAAGAGGATGGGGAACACTATGATGGTGGCATAATCAACGATTGGTGACCGGAAACATGTCGGAAAACATGTCCCGCGGCGGTGCTCTCCGGCGAACTATGGATAGAGAGCTACAGAGGGTTCTAGGAAGCAAGAGTAGGAGCTGGAGATGAGTGAGCTCACCAGGAAGACGATGAGACCCTCGGCAAGGCTGGAGGTGGTCGGAGACAACCTCACTGTCGCGGATCCCGGCGACCACCTGCGGTACAAATCGCTCAAATTGAGCAATCTGAGGAAGCTCCTGCTCGATTCCTCGCACCCAGAGGATCAGTGAACCCTTGCGGTTCACCACTGCTACACCACGGACCTCGGGATGGTCTCCAACGACGACGTCATGATGAACACCAGCGAACTCTGGTGGGTCACTGAGAGAGATGGAGAGACAGAGAAGACTTGGAGAGTGGAGGCTAGGGTTCAGAAGCCTCCAGAGATCATCCTGGTGCCTTTATAGGGCACGACAAGGTCTGGAGGGACGAGGCAACAGCGGTGACCGGAGGAGATACGTCGGCAGCGATGAACTCGTTCTGAGCGTGAATCTTGGCGAATCAAGACGTTTTCGGATAGAGAGGATGTGGGCGAGCTTGGAGGTACCTCTGAGATGATCTCTGGTGTCGTTGCCTAATCGACGATACCTCGGAGGAGGGATCCTCACGAGGGGGAGAAGAAGTAGGGGCCATAGGGCGGAGGCACACGGGACGGTGGTACGCGAGTTACCCAGCTTCGGAACACCTGCACGATGACAGGGCCTACTGCTGCTTGTCTGGAATTATCTGAGCGCTTGCGCGTTGTTACAATGGTTGTGGTTGTGCCTCTAGGGCTCCCGGGATCCGGCTTATAAAGGCGCACGGATCTAGGGTTTACATGGAGAGTCCTAGCCGGAATACAAGTTGCCTAACTACGGTACAATATCTTGCCGTGTACGTCAAGGATCCGCCTTCCTTCCTAGCCGTGCTGGATCCGGATACTTTATGGGCCTCCACGGATCCGGCCTCCTTCGTAGGTCGGTTGAGATCCGGCTCCTCCTTCCTGGGCTGGACTTCATCCTTAATGATCAATAGCAATTGGGCCGCCCGATGGGCCACATGCCACCATCACCATCTGTGGGCCACCCGGGCTTGCCGGATCCAGGCCATGTCGTTGATATACCCATAAAGTATACCCACAACAGTAGCCCCCGAAGTTCTCCGAGATTCATCATTCCTTCAATCTTAGTTAACTCGGATCCGAAGAGAATCTTGAAGAGCTTCCAAACTTTCTTGTTTCCGACATCATCTTCTCGGAAATCATATGTCCTTCAGTAACGATAATGTAACGGAGTTTCCATCTTTCCCGCGCTCAACCTCCTAATTTCCCGCGATAAATTTTCAGATGCAAATCTTCAGCCGGAATTTTCGGGAGCACACGGTTAAGTTACCTCCACGTCATTTTACCGCTTTTAACCTAAGACACGCGTCATGCATCCAACGGTGAGACCTTTCAGTTTCCGTCATTGGATCCGAAACGCGAATCTCCGCGCGAGGTCTATAAATACCCCCACGCGCGGTAACTTCCCATTCTTTTCACCTCCTCACCACTTCATCTTCTTCCTCGCGCCGTGCCGCCCATCAGATCTCAGCTCCGGCGAGCCCCGCCACAGAGAACTTCGCGCACCGTCACTCCAAGCTTCCCCTCGCGCCAAGATTGTTTCGGTTGATCGGGAAATTTCTCCCGCTGCTGGTTCGTGGTCGCGCGGGTCGCTTCGTAGCAAGTTCGGCGACCTTCATCCTCACCGGAGCATCGCCGGTCCGCCGCGCCATCAACGGTACGTGCACCGAACTTGTAGAAGAAGAAGTAGACTAGAGTAGTTTCCGGTTACTCAACTTAGTTTGCATGGGTGCAGCCGGAAGTATGCCGCTTGATTCACACTGTACTGGTAGTTCTCCGAGTAGCCCGGATCCCAGTTCGCTAGAACCAATCTGTCCGGATCCCATAGCATATCTACCACCATATGTTTCTGACATTAGACTTGCTCAACCATTCTCCGCCTCTTCCAATACCAAACTAGGCCGGATTCCAACCGCTCAAGAGCTCGAAGAAGAACTCCAAGGTCAAGCCAGAATGACAGCCAAGGTCCAGGAGGCGGAAAACAAGAGGGCTTCCAAAGCTCGGACCCGCGAAGGTGAGCGGGGTCAATGGTGGCCCTGCGAAACTACCGACGTGGAGCTTAGAGAGCTCCAAAACGAGGGTATGATCTCCGCTAACTGGAGCTTCATACGCGACACCGTCGTCCCCAAGCCCGGAGCCGGAGAAGTTGTCATGACCAAGGCTTGGGTAGAGCGCGGATTATCGCTCCCCTGTTCGGAGTTCTTCCTCTCCATCCTCAACACATACAGGCTTCAGCCCCACAACATCTGCCCCAACTCATACCTTCTGCTTTCCAACTTCGTGACACTTTGCGAAGGGCATCTCGGAATCCGACCAGATGTCAAATTATGGTAGTTTTTCTTCCGAGTGAAGAAGGAAACGAAGGACAAAGCTATGCTGAACTGCGGGAGCATGACGTTCATGCTCCGGCCTGGCCGCATGTATCCACCTCATGATTCGCACAAATCCGTCCGGTACTGGAACGCCGGATGGTTCTATGAAAAGAACGCCTCGGTTCCGGACATTCACAATGGTTTGCCCAAGTTCATCAACGAGCCTCCGGAAGAGCTCGCGAGCTGGAGCTTTGTTCCCTCGCTCGCCCTGACTCCTATCTTGGAGAAAGCAGCGCGGAGAATCTCCTGGTTAGTCCACGACGGGCTAACCGGAGCTCAGCTTACACTTAGCTGGTTTACCCGGCGGATCCAGCCACTGCGGTACAACGCGCGGTTAATCTGCGCATACACCGGGGCGGACGACCAGCTCCGAGCTACCCGCCACGACCTTCCGGCTGATTCCCTCAAAAGGAGAATCAAAACGCTCGTGAAGATAGGCCGGGGCCAACCGGTCCAGGAATTGATCAAGGATAAATACACAAACAACCAGTGTCCTCCGGTAAGCTCTGATCCCTTCGTTACTTCAAACTTCACAAGTTTTTGGATGTTGACTAACATATAATAGCTTTCCCTCCAGCTCGATACTTTGGCGGAGGAAAACTTTCGCGCCATACTTCGTGTCCCCGTCAGTGGCGACGCGGCGGAGGAGGTTTCGGAAGACGATGAGGAGGAAGAGGAGCAGGCACCCCGGAAGGCGGCCCCTCAACCTTCGAAGCGTCCTCGCGCCAAGGCTTCCGGCTCTGAAGCCGGAGCCAGTGGCGAGGCCTCCGCCAAGAAGCCCAAGACCATCAAGCCCCCTCCGCTAGACTCAAGGAAAGCGGAGCGGGAACGTTTGAAGATGCTTGCCACAGCAGGCAAACGCTCGCGCCCCATCATCCCCGGCGCCCCGTAAGTTTCCGAGTATAGCACGTCTCTACTTTGATGTAATTGTTTCTTATGTGATCTTCTTTTACTTGTTCGCAGAATTCCGACTACCGGTGCCACCCGGACCACCAGCCAAGAACCCATTACCAAATATATGAAAAAGTCTCCGGCTATTGGTCCTCCAACTCCAGCTCCGCCAAGCACTTCCCACACTGCTCCACCGCCGTCTCCTCCTCAGGCTGATCAATCTCCCCCTCCTGCCGCAAATACTCCTCCGGAAGTAATTCCGGTTAGCAGCGAGAAAGTGGGCGGAGAGGATCCTAAGGCCAAAGGCCCTGCCCAAGAGGAAACAGAAGTACAAGGCCAAGGAGAGGCTGAGGTTACTTCTTCCAAGAAGATCGGAGCCGGCGCTGGTGACGTCGTCGTTTTTCCGAAAAACTTTGGAGATCCGGCTGACCTCACTTCCACCCCCAAGGAATATGCTACCAAGTTTTTCAACAAGCTAACCGAGACGGAGAAATGGGAACTTGAACAAGACCTGCTCAACGCCATGCTGAACAACGCCTGGGGGAAGCCGGATGCCGCGACGTCGGAGATCCAAGAGTTTAAGAAGGATGTTGGCCAGTTCTTCGACAAGCTTATCTGCAAGCAAAAGGTACTCCCCAGTAGCCCCCAAGCATGTAGGCGGAAACTAGGTACTAGTTATCGCTTAGATGCTTTAGAATAAGGTTACTTTTAGAGAGATTTTTTTTTAAACTGTCGCAGTAGCCCCCAAGCATGATGTCGGAAGAATTCCGGCAATGATGCTTCAAAGGACCCCACTATTGTAGGCGGAATTTTACTCCAGCACTGATCTTATTTTACAGGAACAGCAGGCGCTGCACTATGAGCTGCACAAGAACATTGCCCTTCAGCGCCGCGTTACCTTGGGTCAAGCGGAAAATATCCGGACCCTAAAAAATGAAAATGCGGAACTGAACAAGCAGCTGTCGGACGCCCAAGGTTGGTTTCCGCCCTCTTCTTTTTGTTAGCAATTCACATTCCGCTTTTTGAACTTGTGTTTGACTTGAATCCTTATAGGCGCATCCTCTTCCTTGGCTACGACCTCCTCCGAACTTGAAAACCTGCGCTCCTCGTACCAAGAATTGGAGACGAAACTGATGGAGGCGGAGCAGAAGAAGGAGCAGGCCGAGAAGCAACTGGCGGATAAAAACTCCGAGCTCATCAAGGAAAAGGGCGAATTCTTGTTGAAAAGAAATGCTGATAGCGAGACCATCAAGCGGCAGCAAAAAGAACTCAACGGACTCCGGAAATACATGGAGACCGCGGAGCACCATTGGGACTTGCTGGCCGAAAACATTCTGGGTACTTTTAACCGGAATTGTTTATCTTGATGTATACTCTTTATGCTCAACCTGTATACTTATTCTTGCATTTTTGTGCAGAGCCGCTTGGATACCCGGAAAGACGCCGGAATCTATTTCCCCGGAACGATCTCCTTACTCTCGCCGGTGATGATTGCAAGGATCTCATCTCCGCCTCCCGGAAGATATGCCATAATTTGTCGCTGAAGAATAGCCGCACCCGCGGTCTGCGCAAACTTGTTAAGAAAATGGATATTCTTCCGGAGCTAGTGACGGATCTGCAGGCTTCATCAGCCCGAGGCGCAGCTGCAATGACTTTGACTATGTGCTTGGCGCATAACCCGGAGATGGATCTTGACCGGGTAACTACTGGTGTTCCTCCGTCCGCAGATGTCGGTGCGCTCTTAGACGCAGTAAGTGGCTATGATACCCGCATCGCGCGGAGGATCCGGCATGAAGAATTCTACGACAAGGTGGTTCTTCCCGCGGACGAACTCCTTGAAGCAGAACTTCAGAAAGAGCACGACGCGGAAGCCCGACCTGCGGAATGCGGAACCTAGTTTACCTGGACCAGCTCCAAGGATGCTCCCCAAGAGGAACCCAAGGCCAGCGCTGCAACTTCTGAAGAAGATGAGAGTGAAGAAGATGTATCGTCTCCGGCTGAGGACGCCAAGGAGAAAGATCCAGAGGGCAATGCTTCTCCGTCCAAGGCGGAGTGAAAACTTTTATATCCTGCGGGAAAAAATAATGCATCATTTTGGCCCCAGCGAGGGTTTGTAATATAACTTTAAATTCTTAAGTTAGATAGGGACGAAAACATGTTATGTGCGGGCGGAAAACACTTATCCTGCTATCCGTTTTAATATTATTTGCATGTTTCGTTTTGTTGGAAAGCAAGTGCTGATTTCTATGTTTTTCGGCTTACTCGCTTGACCTTCCACGAGCCGGAAAACCTTTAGCCGGAAACGCTCGCCTGCGGCGACGAAGCCCAATGGCAATCCGTCCATAACCGCGGAAACAAGCCCCCAGCCGAGGTGCCGGAAGTCGCTACTAGGAATCCACGAGTTTGCAACAGAAAAAATTTCCATCAGAAAACTTAAGCTTACGTCCTAAAGGACGATTTTGAGAAATCACAACTTTCATACACGCCTAGGCGGAAAGATCCAGCTCTGCGGTTTTAGTCGGAAAAAACATACACGATCCAGAAATGAAAAATTAAAGGAGGTAAAAGACTCTAAGAGTGAACCAAAAGCTTTATTTCATCGATCATGTATCATAGATATTACAAGATATGTAATGCGTAAAGCGCTAAGTGTGGAAAGGACGTAGCTGTGCTATGTTCCAGGGACGATCTGTTTCATCATATATGTCACCCGGATCCTCTCGTTTTCGTTTCCGGTGCCAGTTGGCAGGTCTATCCTTTAATTCCCGGAAATCAACGAGATAATAGGATCCGTTGTGTAGTACTTTGCTGATGACAAAAGGTCCTTCCCATGGAGATTGCAACTTGTGATCTTTCACCTGGCGAAGGCGGAGGACTAAGTCTCCGACCATGAACGAACGGTTCCGAGCTCGACGGCTGTGGTAGCGTCGGAGTTTCTGCTGGTAGATGGTGGAGCGTTGGTCATCTAAATTCCGAGCTTCTTCGATCAGGTCCACAGATAGCTGTCGAGCCTCGTCAGCAGTTTCTTCATTGTAGGCGGAAACTCGCGGTGAATCATGGATGATGTCAGTGGGGAGCACAGCTTCGGATCCATATACCAGGAAGAACGGAGTAAATCCAGTTGACCTGTTAGGGGTAGTTCGCAAACTCCACAGAACAGAGTCTAGTTCATCAGCCCAAGCTCCGGCTGCGCGACGCAGCGGTTCTTCTAGGCGAGGTTTGATTCCGGCTAGTATAAGACCATTGGCTCGTTCGACCTGACCGTTGGATTGTGGATGGGCCACAGATGCAAGGTCAAGCCGGATCCCAACTTCATCGCAGTAATCCTTGAGTTCTCCTTGTGCAAAGTTTGTGCCATTATCTGTGATTATGCTGTGTGGGATGCCGAATCTCGTCACGAGGCTGCAAACGAATTTTAGTGCCGTAGCACCATCGGCTTTTCTCACTGGCTTTGCCTCGATCCACTTACTGAACTTGTCAACAGCGACCAAGAGGTATTCATGACCGCCAGGAGATGATTTCTTTAATTTACCAACCATATCGAGCCCCCAGACTGCGAACGGCCAGGTGATAGGTATGGTGCTCAGCTCTTGGGCTGGAGCGTTTGGTTGAGTAGCATAGTAATGACAACCTCGGCAAGTTTTCACTAGCTTCTCAGCGTCTTCTTTAGCTGTTAGCCAGTAAAATCCTAACCGAAAAGCTTTTGCGACGAGGGACCTGGGGGCGGCATGGTGCCCGCAATCCCCTACGTGGATCTCTCGGAGGATTTCAATGCCATCTTGATTAGAGACGCATTTGAGAAAAACCCCGTTCGCGCTTCGTTTGTAGAGCTGTCCATCAACAATTGTGTAGGATCTTGCTCGCCTGATGATCTGTCGTGCGTGGACCTCGTCCTCGGGCAACTTTCGATCGATGAGGTAATCCAGAAACGGCTGAGTCCAGGCCGGAATGATTGCCATCACCTCCTTAGCCGGAGACACTGCCAGATCAGGATTTTCCGGGTTTGCGCCCTTTACAGAGGGTACCCGTAGATGCTCCAGGAAAATGCCAGGCGGAATTGGTTTCCTGCCGGATCCGAGCTTCGACCGCATATCTGTTGTTGTGTTATCGTCTCTCCTGACGTACTTGACTTCGTATCCGAGGAAGCACTTGGCGATCTCGTCAACTTCGTCTCTGTAAGCCGCCATGACGGAGTTTCTGGCGTTCTAGGTTCCGGCTACTTGTTGTGCCACCAGGTCGGAATCTCCGCAGCATATGATGTGCTTGATCCCAATTTCCTTAGCGATGCGCAGACCGTGTAGTAGAGCCTCGTATTCCGCCATATTGTTGGTAGCTTCGAAGTGAATCTGCAGAACGTACTGCAGTTCTTCTCCGGTAGGTGACTTCAGGGTAACTCCAGCCCCCGAGCCTTGATGTTGCTTGGATCCGTCGAAGTGCATGACCCAAGCTTCAGGTTCCGGCACAGGTGTGCCCTCCGGTGCTTCAGTCCAATCCGCAATGAAATCTGCTAGAATTTGAGACTTGATTGTCGTTCTGGCTTCGTAGTTGATGTCAAAGGCAGATAATTCGATGCCCCATTTTGCTACGCGCCCTGTTGCGTCGGAGTTGTTGATGATTGTTGCTAGGGGAGCCTTGCTCACCACTGTTATTGGGTGCTCTTGGAAGTAGTGTCTCAGCTTCCGGCTGCCCAGGAAAACTCCGTAGGCTAGCTTCTGAAAGTGAGGGTATCTCTGCTTGGATTCCGTCAAGACTTCGCTAATGTAATAGACGGGCCTTTGGACTCCGTGCTCATATCCTTCTTCCTTTCGTACCACCACAATTACGAGGCTGATAACTTTGTTGGTAGCCGCCATGTAGAGGAGCATAGGCTCTGACTCAGCTGGAGCTGCCAGTATAGGTGGGAGGAGAGTATGTTCTTCAACTTCTGAAATGCTTCGTCTGCTGCCTCATCCCAGACAAATTTGTCTGTTTTCTTCAGCAGCTTGTATAGAGGTAGGGCTTTCTCGCCAAGACGGCTAACAAATCTACTGATTGCCGCAACGCAACCAGTTAATCGTTGCACATCTTTGAGACAAGTTGGCCTCTTGATGTTCAGGATAGCCTTGATTTTTTTCCGGGTTAACTTCGATGCCCCTGTGAGAAACAATGAAGCCAAGGAGTTTTCCTGCTGGTACGCCAAAGACGCACTTCAGCGGATTTAACATCATCTTGTACCGTCGGAGATTATCAAAGGTTTCCTTAAGGTCGCTGAGCAGGTCGGATCCCTTTCGGGTCATGACCGCGATGTCGTCGACGTAGGCGTGCACGTTCCGGCCAATCTGGTCCTTCAGGCACCGCTGCATCGTACGTTGGTATGTGGCACCTGCGTTTTTCAAGCCAAAGGGCATGGTAACATAGCAGTATGTGCCAAAGGGTGTGATGAAAGAGGTCGCCTTTTGGTCAGACTCCTTCATCAGGATCTGATGATACCCGGAATATGCGTTAAGAAAACACAGAGTTCCGCCCTGCCGTCGAATCAATGACTTGGTCAATGCGCGGCAAAGGGAACGGATCTTTCGGACAATGCTTATTCACGCCGGAGTAATCGATGACATTCTTAGTATTTCAGAATTCTTTTTGGGTACAAGGACGGGGTTTGCGACCCAATCAGTATGGATAACTTCTACTACAAAACCTGCCTCTAGTAACTTTGCTAATTCCATTCCTATGGCGCGGCGCTTCTTATCTCCAAAGCGTCGCATAGCTTGCTTCACCGGTTTTGCACCCGGATTTATGTTGAGGTAGTGCTCGGCGAGTTCCCTTGGTACTCCGGACATGTCAGAAGGTTGCCATGCGAAGATATCCATGTTAGCTCTGAGGAACTCGACGAGCGCGCTTTCCTATTTGGGGTCCATGTTGGCTCCGACTGAAACCTGCTTGGAGCCGTCGCCTTCAACGAGGTCATGCTTCTTGGTTTCTATCGCGGCCTTGAACGAGGTCTTCTGTTCGGAGATCTGCTTCTTGGTGGTCTGCATCTCAGTCGGATCCACCACGGCTCTGTAGCCTTGCAGATCTTCCCCAGATATGACGGGCTCTGCAAAAGCGGCCTCGCCTTCCTCGCAGTCCCTTGCTTTTTTGTAGTCTCCGGACACGGTAATCATACCGTTAGGGCCCGAAATCTTGAGCTTGTTGTAGATGTAGCATGCCCTGGCGTGGAACTTGTGGTAGGTGGGCCTGCCGAAGATCACGTGATAGGAGCTTTTGAAGGGCACTACTTCGAACGTGATCATCTCTTCACGGTAGTTGTTCACATCGCCGAAGGCCACGGGAAGTTTGATGCTGCCCAGGGAGTTTGCCTTCTTACCCGGAACCACACCATGAAATTCAGTGGTGCTGTGCTTGAGATGTTCCTTGGTGAGGTTCATCTTCTCCAGGGTCTCCAGGTACATGATGTTCAGGCTAGCTCCTCCATCCATAAGGCACTTGGAGAAGTCATACCCGTCTATGCGGGGACTTACAACCAGAGCGTAGCACTCTTTGGGGATGACGGCCGGGTGATCCGACCTGTCAAAAGTACAGGCTTTCTCCGACCACTTGACATACTGCGGCACAGCCGGAACTGTGGCGTTCAAGATCCGGAGCGCCGATTTTTTCGCGCGGACAGTTGGGGTTCCGAGGAAGGTGTGGTAGGTTCCGACACTCTTTTTGCCGAAGGGATTGGATTTGTTGGCTGCGGTACCCTCCTTGGGTTCCGGCGAGCGTCATCCTCATCCATGGCCTCGGAACTGTCCTCCTCTTTGTCCTTGTTCTTGCCCTTGCCTCCTTTGCCGCGCGGGCGGTGCTTCCGGGCTCGCTTGTATCCTGCCTCCGGGTCGTTCTTTAGATCGTTGACCCACTTGCAGTTGCGATTGGTGTGGGTGGATTTGCCCGTAGCCGGATCCAGATGAGCCAGGCACGGCATATCCCTGTATTCTTCGTACGTTTGGGGGGCGCGGGATCCGGCTGCGGTGACCTCGTCGCCGCGCTGCTGGCCCCCGCCTGCTCCGCCTCCACGTCCGCGGCGTCTTCCGCCTCCCCGAACCTCCGCGTTGGAACGTCATGGCGACCATGTCGGATCCTCCGCCCTTCTGGTCTTCAGGGGGTTCTTCCGCTTGTTGTTGTTGCTGACGCCATTATCACGGTTTTTCTTCTGTTGGTGCAGGGGTATGGTTGTAGCTGCGAGATCTCCGCCTGCGTCGTCATCGGCGGCAGTGTGATCGCTGGCGATGTTTATCATCTCGTCAAGAGTGAGCTTGTTTGCATTCAGCAGGCAAGTAAGCTTGTGGCGCAGCAGCCCCCCACGCTGCAAACCACCAAAGAAGGCGTGCATTGCTGTGCGGTTATCTACGTTCTCGCACTCGTTTCTGGTCGCTAACCATCGGGTAAGGAAACTTCTGGATGTCTCACCCTTCTTCTGGATGCAAGCTTGAAGATCGCTGGTGGTGGCCGGTCTCTTGTAGGTGCCCCTGAAGTGGTTCTCGAAAGCCTTCTTCAGGTCAAACCAGCAAAAGATGGTGTTCTCCTCGAGGTCGCTGAGCCAAACTCGAGCTGAACCAATAAGGTACAACTGGAGCATGCGGCAGGCTATATTCGGGGTTCCTCCGGCAAAGGTTACCGCATTGTAGTAATCCTCAATCCAGGTATCCGGCCTCTCGCTGCCATCATAATGCTTCAGGTTTCCAGGTAGCTTAAGGTTCAAGCTTCTTGGCTTTGGTTCCTCTCGGATCATCCGGCCAAAGCACCTTGGACCAATGTAGTCGGATCTGTACTCGTTGAGGCGCTCCCGAGCATCGCGGGGACCGCCACCGGGTGACTTTGAGCGGGAACGGGATCTCCGGCCTCCGCCTCCACTGGGTGGTGGCGAGGGAGATCTGCGAGGGGGCCTGTAAGATGATCTTCCGCCTTCGGACTCTCGGCGCTGCTCCCGCGGCTGGCTCCGGCTTCGGTGGCTCCTTTCCTCTTGGTGGTGGTCGCCTCCGTCGTTCCGGCTCCTGCGAGGCTCAGGTGCGCGCTCTTCGTTCCGGCTCCTCCTTGGTTCAGGCTCGCGTCCTTGGCTTCTGCGAGGCTCGGGCTCGCGATCTTGGTTCCGGCGTACGCTCCCTGCTCCTGTCCCTAGGAGGCGGCATGTTGTCGCGGATGTTGATTCCACCTGGCCCATGGGGCCTGGTGTTTCCGGCGGGACTGCGACGTCGAGGAGGTAGCGGAGGGCGCGAAGCTCGGGGTGGCGGTGATGGAACACGATACTTGTCTCTGCCAGTATACATCGGGTCCTTTCCCTTTGCCGGGTTTTTTGGGGTTGAATCCGAGGGCACCGGGATTGGATTCGGATGTTCTCTGACTTTCCTCCTGCGCTCCGTGGATCCGGTGCACGATTCGCCATCACGGTTCTGACTTGCTATGGCGTCCTTCTGCGCGGTGGATATGCAATGTTCCGGATTGGATTCTAACCTGCGCGAAGTGTCTGCCTTGCTCTGCTGCTGCATTGCTGAGGCAACGAGCTTCCGGACGTAGTTGATGTCAATCTCCTCGTCCTTCTTCTTCAGGAGCTCCGCAGCCTTCTTCATGTTATCCTTTGGAGTTGCGAGCGGCTGTTGTTCTGTGGGTGTTGGAAAGGTAATCTTGCGGGGAGGGATGGCTTCTCGAGCGATCCTATCGGCCTCCGCCTGCGCAGAGGCTACCCTTTCCTCCCATTCCTTTCGGAGCCTCTTGACTGTCGCCAGCATTTCGTCGACTTCACGATCCTTTTTTAGGGAGTGGTCCACAAAGTTTGCAGCTAAGGTTCTTTCTTCCAGCATTGCGGCTGCGGTCCTGGCAAACTTCGAGCTGTTGCCGCATCTCCCGCCTTTTGGCTTCTAAGGCCTCCGGGTCCGCAGCCTCCTCGGGAGTTATTGGTTTGTTGAGAATATCAGACTGCGCGACTAAATCCATGCGCGCTTGCTCGACCATCTCTTCTGGTGACAGGACATCCTTTTGTGGTCGTGCCCGATCTAAGGGAGACCTTACATTGGATGGTCATGGGTCGGAAGTGGAGTCTTCGTCTTCCGTTTCCTGCTGATCCAGCGGTGCTACGGTTGCTAGAACCTGCATCGGCTGGGCGGATTCTACGTCAGCTTGCTCACCGCCTCCGAGTTCCTCAAGCTTGCGGTTGAATTCTTCTGTATTCATGGATGAGGCGTCGTCAGCTTCTTCCCCGATCTCGAGCTCCTTCATCAAGCGATTGTATTCTTCTGTGCCTATTGAGGAGGCATCGTCGGAATTTGGGCTCAAGTTACCGAGGATTGATTCCTCAGGGTTTCCGGCTTCCTCTTGTCCCGGAGCGCCGCTGTCTCCGACTGCTTCTTGCAGATCCGGAGCGACGTTGTTTCCGGGTGCCTCAACCTGCAAAGGATCGGCCTCGTCCTGGTGGAGGGCGTCTCCTGCGGTATGGGCCAAGAAGTGCACGAAGTGACACCTTTGCTTCTCTAACACCTGGGAGACCCAGGCGGATCCGCATTGGTCTTCCACCGTTTTCTCCCCGCTCGTGGGCGGATTGGGTGGGCTTTGATTTTTCCTCGATCTAAGGCGGAACCTTCCTTAAGAAGCTCCTGCGACTCAGACCGGATCTTCGCGACGGCGTCCAGCTCAGCGGCGGACGCGTCAGCGTTACTTACCAGTGCGTTTCCGTCGGAATCGACGGTCTCGCCGATGAAGATGTGGATGCCGCCGATTGGGACGATGGAGAGCTTGACGGGGTTTGACCTAGCCGGAATCCAGAATTCGTTCGCAGGGACGATCGGAAAATTTCCGGCGTAGAGTACACGCCCCACAGCGATCGAGTCGTCGTAGCTTCCCATGGCGGAGCCCTCCCGGTTCCGGCCTCCAGACGCCTCAGGCCCCACGGTGGGCGCCAACCGTCGTTGCCTAATCGACGATACCTCGGAGGAGGGATCCTCACGAGGGGGAGAAGAAGTAGGGGCCATAGGGCGGAGTGCACACGGGACGGTGGTACGCGAGTTACCCAGCTTCGAACACCTCGCACGATGACAGGGCCTACCGCCGCTTGTCTGGAATTATCTGAGCGCTTGCGCGTTGTTACAATGGTTGTGGTTGTGCCTCTAGGGCTCCCGGGATCCGGCTTATAAAGGCGCACGGATCTAGGGTTTACATGGAGAGTCCTAGCCGGAATACAACTTGCCTAACTACGGTACAATATCTTGCCGTGTACGTCAAGGATCCGCCTTCCTTCCTGGCCGTGCTGGATCCGGATACTTTATGGGCCTCCACGGATCCGGCCTCCTTCGTAGGTCGGTTGAGATCCGGCTCCTCATTCCTGGGCTGGACTTCATCCTTAATGATCAACAGCAACTGGGCCGCCCGATGGGCCACATGCCACCATCACCATCTGTGGGCCACCCGGGCTTTCCGGATCCAGGCCATGTCGTTGATATACCCATAAAGTATACCCACAACATCTGGCGTCCGGGAGCATCTCTATCCGCAGCGAGGACGTGGCCGGCTCCTCCTCTGCGCTGTCGACGCTGGGGAAGAAGACGAGGCCCTTTTTCTCCTTTGCTGAAATGGTATGATGGTGGTGGGCTGGTTGTTCGTGGACTGGGATGGTGTCACGGGCTGTGTTGGCCTCTACGGTCTGGCAAGGTAAGCCCCTCTCTCTTTTCTATTTTCTGTTTTTATTTCTGTTTATTTTGTTGTTTGAATTCAATTTTGAATTCAATTTTGTTCTGCAGGTTTTACCAATTTTGAATCTCAATAGAGTTTAATAGAAATGCATACTGCATAGCTGTTTCGTTCAAACAAATATTTAACCTTTGATTAAATTTGTGTTTCTTGTGAGAGGTATTCTATATTTCAAGTAGATATGGTTTAAGTGTTTGTCTTAATTACTTTTATTTAGAAACCAAATATATTCAAATGGTTTGAAAATTAATAACATGTGCAGGTGAACACATTATTAGGTTTAACATTACTTGTTCACATATATATATACTTATAAATAGAGTTTAAGATGAATGGTAATGAGGATGGAATTGAATCATGGCTTTATGTGAATGATGATTTCTTAGGGTTTAAGAAAATAGTTTGATAAACCCCATAATGACTAGTCTCATTAACCAACTTTAACTTGAATTACTTAGGGTAATTCCCAAGCTCACCATTGGTTTCATCTGCTTATATAGTGATTCTATTTTATAGAACACTACTTTATTTAGTTAACTAACCAAAGTACTTGGATAGCAACAAATAGAAATGGGATATTGGTTTAACTCTTCCCAACAAATGGCATTTAGGCCTAAGTATAAAGGCTTGATTTTACACTTGTGATCCATGATACACAAGTTAGGGTTTAGGCATAAGCTTTAATAAATTAAAATACAAATAGGCATGAGGTATAGCAGGGTTCTATTTTTGATCCAAAGTGATACTGGAATTGGTATTCAAATATGGTTTAGGGTTTTAGTAGTGATCACCAATGTGATACACCACTAGGTTTAGGATGTGAGCAATAGTTAGGTTATGTTTAATTGACTAGGATTACTCCTCCTCACTTAGGTATAAGTCTTGTATCAAGGCAATGCTAGGGTTGTTTCAAGTGTTTGGATAAGCAAGGTTTGAGTACAACAACAATACTCCTCTACACAAGGCATGAGGATTGGCCTGGATTTAATTGTTAGGGATCTATCAATTTATGTGGTGGATGATCTCTGATTATCTCACAAGTTCATCTTATCATCTAAATCTACAAAGCATGGCCATGCATTAGACATGATCAACTTATTCTCACTAATCTCTCTTCTTTATTACTTCTCTCATCACATTCACTTAGGTTCTTAGGGTTTATAATCATCAACCAATTTGTAATGATCAAAGTATTGGTCCATATACTTGAGTATACACATATAGCTTGAGCTCTTTGGAATAAGTAAGATTTTCTCTAGGGTTTATGACCAGTACCAAGGTGTAATGATCACAACACTTGCCTCTCAATAATTAATAAAGAATAAGCTCTTACTTACCATCAAGTGTTAGCTAGGTCAAGTAGGGTTTAGTACTTGACTTGTACTCCTTATAGCATTAATTAGTATTAATGATTTACCTCACATAGATAGGGTTTGAATATTAACTAGGTCCTACCCAATGGCTAATACAAGCATATGAATGATTCTCTCTTTTCTCTAAGGTTTAATGGAATGAGTTTGGATGAACAAGATTGAATAGTCAAGGGTTGATGCAGAATGATTATGAATGTTCTTGGCTTGGGTTTAATTATTATAGTTGAAAAGATATACCATGTGACTCATGGTAGAAATATTGATTAAGTGAAAGACATGGAAAAGATAAGTAAAGAATAGTTTCTTAATTAATTGGGTTCTTTGATTTATAGTTGAACAATTATTCATGTGTTGTTGTAAGGAATGTCATGTTGAGATCTATTATAAAATCTTGTAGTTGACCCTTACTTAAGGTGTTATTGTTGTTAAGCTAATTCCATTTGATCTAGCCCATAGATCAAATCCTCTCTACCCAAAACAAGGTTTTAGCAAAGATCACAGTGAAGTTTATAGCGCTTGACTTGATGATCTACTTCAATTCCAGCAAGTCAAGTGAAACTTCAGTTACTGTGGTAAGTTTTATTTGAAAGCGCGAAAATTTCCAGGATTTTCTATGCATGAATGCAATGCACACTTTGGTGTTCTCTCATTTTGTAGCCTCTAAACCTGGGATATTACACGGAGGCTGTTGATCAGCCCCGCCAGACGCAATGATTGCCTTATGCTGGAACTGTCGTGGTCTTGGGACGGATGCGACAGTTGGCGAGCTTCGCTACCTAGTGAAGACTCATCGTCCTGCCCTCCTCTTTCTCTCGGAGACAAAGATGGAGGAGTCCAGAGTGCGGAGATTCATGTGGTCTTTGGGATATTCTAGTTGCTTTGCTGTTAGCAGCGTTGGCCTAAGCGGTGGTTTAGGCCTTTTTTGGTCATCTCCTTTGGCTGTTTCTGTCAGAGGTTTCAACAATCGATGCATTGACACTCTTATCACTCTGGAGTCTGGAACTGAACGGAGAATGACCTTCGTATATGGGGAACCGAAGCGCGAGTTGCGACATGAATTCTGGACTCATCTCCGGTCTCTGAGCACAACCTGGAGTGGGCCATGGATTTGCTGTGGGGATTTTAACGAGGTGCTTAGTCAAGATGAACACCTGGGACCTCGGGATAGAACAGAAGCGCAAATTGTTGCCTTTCAGGACTGTCTACAAGACTGTGGTTTGATGGATGGGCTTTGAGGGTCTAAAGTTCACATGGTCTAATCGACAGGACACTGACACCCATGTCAAAGTACGGCTTGATCGGGCTGTAGCTAATGCCAATTTTAATCAGCTCTTTGAAGACTGCTCTGTGGACAATATCATCACCACGACGTCTGATCATTATGTAGTGTTGGTCAAGCTTATTTCTGATCCTAGACATAGGGTGAACCAACTGGTTTCTTCGTCGTTCAGATATGAAGCCTTCTGGGGGCGTGCTCCGGACTATAAGGACACGCTGGAGGCTCCCTGGGCCGCGAGCGGAGACGGCCCACCCTCCCTCCATTCGACCTGGGCCAAACTGAATCGTATGGCGCCAACGTTGAAGGACTGGAGCCAGGCAACGTTCGGTTCGGTGAAGAAGAAAATAAGAAGATTAGAACAGCAGCTTTTTGTCCTCCGTGGTCAGCAGTTGTCTGATGCGTCTGTTAGGGAGGAAAGGGATATTGAACGCCAGCTCTGTGAATTATTTGAGTGTGAGGAGATTATGGCGAAGCAGCGTTCTAGAGTGGAGTGGCTCCGTGAGGGAGATCGAAACACAGCTTTCTTCCATGCTAAAGCCTCTGCTCGCAAGCGCACTAATAAAATTAGCTCTTTGCAGCGAGCCGATGGCTCTAAATGTGAGTCTCAAGGGGAGATAAAGGGTATGGTACATCAGTTCTATGAGCACTTATTTTCCTCTGAACCTTGTGACTCAATTGATGCAGTTCTGGATGCTATACCTATCAAAGTTACGGATGAGATGAATGCTGATTTGTGCAAGCCGTACACTGATGAGGAGATCGAGGCTGCTTTATTCCAGATGGGACCAACTAAGGCGCCTGTACCTGATGGGTTTCCAGCTCTCTTTTACTAGACCCACTGGGATTTCTTCGAAAAGGAGATTTGTGATGCTGTGAGGAGCTTTTTGGGTGGAGGGGACATTCCTGAAGGGTTGTGTGATTCCATTATTGTGCTCATCCCCAAAGTTGCCAAGCCGAAACATCTGAAATTTTTTCGTCCCATTAGCTTGTGCAATGTCCTCTATAAGATAGCTTCCAAGGTGTTAGCAAACAGACTAAAAGTGATTTTACCTGAGATCATTTCGGAACAGCAGAGTGCCTTTGTGCCTGGGCGGTTGATCACTGATAATGCTCTGATTGCTTATGAGTGCCTGCATACGATTAGGAACCAGAATACAAAGAAACCCTTTTTTGCGCTGAAGATTGATATGATGAAAGCATATGACATGGTGGAGTGGAGTTATCTCCATGGGTGTCTATGCAAGCTTGGTTTTTATTCCTCTTGGATTCAATCGGTAATGAGATGTGTCACTTGTGTGCGCTATGCAGTTCGAGTTAATGGAGAACTGACAGAACCGGTTGTTCCATCCAGAGGTATTCGGCAGGGAGATCCCATCAGTCCTTACTTATTTCTTCTCTGCACTGAAGGTTTGTCGAGTTTACTGCATCAAAGGGAGAATCGAGGTGAGCTACAAGGTATTCGTAATGGTCGACTCGGTCCCCCTATATCCCACTTACTGTTTGCAGACGACAATATCTTCTTTGCAAAGAGCGATAATCGGAGTGTGGATGCTCTGAAGAATACTCTTAAGGTTTATTGTCAAGGCTCAGGCCAGAAGATAAATCTGGATAAGTCATCGGTTTTCCTTGGTCCGCACTGTCCAGACCTTGTGAAAGATAGGGTGAAAACAAAGTTGGAGGTACAGAGTGAAGAACTCAATGATTTCTATCTTGGGATGCCCACTTCTGTTGGACGATCCCCCATGGCTACCTTCAACTTTCTGTATGATAAATTGTGGAAATACATCAACGGTCTATCGGGTAGACCACTATCGAGGGCTGGTAATGAAGTTCTGTTGAAAGCAGTGATCCAGGCCATTCCTACTTTTATCATGAGTTGCTTCCAATTACCTGTAACCACATGTGATAAGATGAAATCTGTCATTGCCAATCAGTGGTGGGGTTTGGAGGATGGGAAGAAGAAAATCCACTGGAAATCTTGGGCTTGGCTTTCAACGCCCAAGGTGCTTGGGGGGATGGGTTTCCGCGACCTAGGGTTGTTCAATCAAGCGATGTTAGCCAAACAGGCGTGGCGCCTTCTTACTGTCCCGGATTCCCTTTGTGAGAGGGTGTTAAAAGGTAGATACTTTCCAAATTCGGACTTCTGGCATGCTCAAAAACCGAGGTCATCCTCTTATACATGGCGGAGTCTGTTACATGGAAAGGACTTACTTCTTGAAGGCATTCGCTGGGGTATTGGTGATGGCAAAATAGTGAAGATTTTGGGAGACAACTGGGTGCCTCAGGTCCCTCCGACCATGATCAAATCACGTTCTCCGATACCTGCGGTGGCGACTGTCAGCTGTCTTATGAACGAGGAGTCAGCCTTGTGGAATCATGAGAATCTCCATGCCTTCTTTGAACAAGATGTTGCGGCAAAGATTCTTCAAGTTCCGATCTCTCGACAAGCTGGTGAGGACTTTGTCTGTTGGCCCTATACCCGTCATGGCATGTACACAGTACGCTCTGGCTATAATCTGACGTGGTCAGAGAAATTTCTGCGTACAAGAAGTAAGGCAGGAGGTCTTAGCTCAAATTGGATGTCAAATGAGAAGCAATGGAAGGCGATCTGGAAGGTTAAGGCCCCTGGGAAGATGAAAATTCATATGTGGCGTTTCGCGCAGGATTGTCTTCCTTCGGGGATCCAGTTGCGGAAGAGACAGGTCCCGGATATAGGACCATGTGTGTTCTGTGATCGAACGGAGGGTCTGGACCATGCTCTTTTGACGTGCCAGTTTGCTCGTGTTGTGTGGCATGAAGTGAAACAGCGTGTCCCTCTTCGGCTGGAGCGCAAGACCTTTACCACATACCGGCAATGGCTCTTTGATTTCCTGGACAGGTCTGATGAACTCCAGGCTACCACTCTTGCCGTAACTCTGTGGCACATCTGGGAGGCAAGGATTGAAGCGAGAAATTCCAATACTAAGTCGAATCCGATTCGGACTTGTGCGAAGATTCTAGCCTATGTTGATCTCATTAAGGAGAACCTGTTCAAAACAACACCAACATCTAGGTGTGACTCGAGAAAACCAGCTCCAAAATGGAGCCCACCGCCGCAGGGTGTGATTTGTCTTATGTCGGATGCAGCTTTGTTTGACGGTGAAGGGTTTATGGGGCTAGGTGTGGTGGCGCGGGATCACAAGGGTTCTCTCTTGGTTGCTTGTCGCCAGCGGATCCAGGGCTTGCTCTCTCCTGAGGAAGCCGAAGCTCTAGCTCTTCAGCGTGCTGTCCAGTTGGCCCAGGTGGAAGGCTATGATAAGGTGGTATTCACCTCAGATTGCCTCTCCTTAATACAGCGCCTCAAATCTGGTGTTATGGACCGATCAAATGCTGGCATTCTGGTTAGTGGCATCAAGGAGCTGACTACCTCTTTCACGTCAGTCTCCTTCTCTCATGTGAGTCGTATTCTCAATGTAGCAGCGCACACTTTAGCTAAGTCTTGTGTTAGTTTTGCCTCTTCTGAGGTTTCCTATTCTGTTCCGGATTGTATCCGGGGAACTATTTGTAATGATATGATTTGATCAATAAAGCGTTGTTTACTGTATAAAAAATTTACATCAGACTTGTGTAGGTAAATAAGAAAATAAAAATCTACAGAGATGGGAACGGCACCAGTAGCCACCTCCCGCAGACTTTGCTTGACGTGGGGGTAATTCTAGAGCACAAGAAAATATCTCCGTTGTGTTGTGCCTGTCCACTCGGTCAACACCTGCATACTTATCCCTTCTAGCTTAAGCTTTTTGAGCCCTGTCGTGTACGAGGAAGCAGGCTATAAATAGCTTAGTTTAGAGGTTTCTCGCCATCACCAAACGGAGCACTCCTCCTCTGTACTCTTCGGTCGCTCTCTTCTGCTCAGTAACTAGTGCAAACATTCTGCTGAAACTTCGAGGTTGGAAAGTAGCTAGTAGTACTAGTAAATTCGAGGAGGCGTCGGATCGATTCAGAGCTAAGCGGAAGAGGTGATACAAGGACTGTTGAGGAAAGGTTAGCTTCTAGCTACTGTCAGCTCTGCCAACAGTTTAGTGGATTTTTCCTAGTTAGTTTCATAGTCGGCTAGACCAATTGGTCAGTACAGTATGGATGCGATCGATGCCTCCATTCACTAGTATCTTAATTTAATTATCTCATCCTGGAGACACATAGCTGTCGTATGAACTCAGAGAGAAATTTAACATGTCCCTAATATTCTTAGCAACTGAATAAAGTAGCTAGACATGCCAAAGAGGCAAAGACTTAAACTTGTGAAACTTGATTTCTACTTAAGTCAATCGATCGCCTGGGGTCAGTAGAGCAGCTGTAGCTTCCCCTCCGGACATTACCGGCAATCCGGCAATGGCCGCGACACGAGCATGCCATACATGTGTACATATATGCACACATACACCAATAAATATGTCAGATCCTAGCATTAGTCTAATGAATCTTCTACACAAGTGCTTATTATACTTGTAACTAAGGAATTGTATAAGCCAAGAGTGCAACCAGGCCTGAAAGCACAAACGAACTTACTTAAATCAGTTTCACTTCTAATTAAATATTAGAAGATGATGTAGCACCTACCTGCATGGAAACTTATACATATTCAGTATATGATTAGGTCCGGAGAGAGGTTTTATCGTCAAGGAAATAAGGCAAGCTGCCTATACCAGAACACTGCTTTGTTCATCTGTATATTTTCTTGGATGATTTTAATGGCTAGCTGTGCATCTGTTTTGTATGTCTTCTGAGTGGTTGCTAATTAAGATTATTCATTGTGCACTTGGACGTTTTACATGTTACCTTGCATAAGGAGCACGTACCTGCAAAAGTAACTAGTTTTGTCAATTGTGCATTTGGTAATTCGAAATGTTGAATAATAAGATTGGTGAGGCAATTTGTCATAATCATGGGATGGACTGATATACCTAGCCTGGGACGACCGATACCTGAAATAGCGATACACGGTTATGCCGTTATTAGTGTTAGATGGGATTGTCTCACACAAGTAGGGGACTTGGTGGCGTTGACCCACACAGGGGTATTATCAGAAGGTGGAGATTATGATAGTTGGCTTACTAAAACTCCGCAGAGTAAAATATTAAACATAAGTTGATTTCGATGTTTTTTTTGTTAGCTGGATATGACAATGCTTTCCGCCGGTAAGATGGCGGTGTTTGGACTGATGCATATCACGGCTCTATTTGATGATAAATTGTTTATCTTGCTGAGTATGTTTGACATACTCATTTCCTTTAATTTATCTGGTATGCGCAGAACAAATAAATAACGGCGAGCATCGGATGATAAGGGTAACAACTTTGCCTATTAAAAAAGTGAAGAAGCAGATATCTCGTAGCTGGCGATAAAGAAGAGTAAAGGATGTACCGATGTACTGTAATAGAATAAATTGTAATATTCGATAATGAATAAAGTGGAGATTTTGCTTGGCATTTGTCAATATGTTTCACTATTTAGCCTTCTATGCTTATGGTTCCTTCAAATCATAAAGCATACGGCGTCTATCATTATGCCAGGCCGTGGTTTGGGGGGTGACAATTTACTTGCAGGATTTTAACTATAACAATATGTGCAAGATTTTAATGTGGTTAATTCAACAAATGTTGTCCTTATATACATACCAATGCCATATTAGCACCTGATGTATCATGATGGGTTTGATTGTATGCTTCCCAAGGCGCCAAGGTTGTGTAAGGCCCTGAGTTTGAGTAAAGACGACCGCTACGAGCAATGGAGTTCCCCTGGCAACCAACATCCTTAGACAAATCTGTGATTTTTTTTTGAGACGGAGGGAGTACTTTCTTTTGATGTAGAAAAAGTTATACCTCAAAATCTAGAACATGGGTTGAACAAACCATTTTCTGTGGCAAAGGGTGCCCTGCTCTTCACTTCCACCTTCCCTAGAAGGCATGGACGACAGCGCACGATTGCAAAACACACATATTTCCTAGTCTAGGAACACGCACGGCATCATCTAGTTGGTGCAATGCCTCTACTTCTAATGTGCCACCACACCTTTGTAGATCTCCGATGAACACAACATTATCATTTGGTGCAAGCACAGTAACATCATTTATTCAGCTAACTGTTGCCATCTTGCGACCTTCCCTGGTTAGCTTCAATGCGCCATTTGGAGGCTTGCTTTGAAGACCTAGCAGGCTACTCATAAAGTGAAATGTAGGGGTTCGTAGAAAAAATTCTAACTAGCGCATCCCGCTTGCCGAGATCTATATTGGAGTAATGTTGTAACGGAGAAGGTTTCGGTTACATACCATCTTAGACCGAAAGCGGCTAACGTTCTGCTAGAACGTGGATGATGTAGTCGTACTTCGTCGCTGACCTCATGGTCGAGTGCAACCCTCCTCGTACGACGTCAAGTGAAGCAAGTGCAACAGCTCGTAGCTTTGCACACATACAGTGCTCAATGACTCTCCCGTCTCCGTTCCAGCAGAGGTGCGGAAGTAGATCTTCTGGATATGGATCCCAGCAGGGTCCCGCGTACTGGGTGGAGTAGACTCCCTCCGTGCGCAGCTCTTCGAGGAACCGTGTGCGGGAGAGAGAACTATATAGAGAGGGAGGAAGGAGACGTGCCCAAGGGGGCTCTCCTTTCCCTTAAGGGAATTGCCCTTTATTCTATATACATTGTGTGTTCTCCTCCCTCCACATGCCCCACTATATATACGGAGAAGGGGAGGGGGAAAGCTCATGGCTCGCTAGACAATGTGGGACTAAAAAGAGGTAGGGTGTGGCCGGCTGGGCCTAAGGGGGTTAGCCGGCTAGGCCAAGACGGCCCATGCCGCCCCACACGAAAATCCTAGCCCCCCCATCAGCCCATGGGGTGGCCGAACACTTCATGGGCTCCCTCCGAAAGGGGCCCATTAAGGTGTGTATCACCTTTTAATTAATAAAGAACATATAATTAAATATTAGTTCACTTAATTAATAGGTAATACATATTATTTAATTCCTGATTATCCGATACACCTTCCGAACCACTCCGAACATCCCTCTGATTCTCTTCTCTCTTCTCAATTCTCCGGTGTTCCCAATGAATCGAAAACCATTTGAAGTTTTGTTGAACCCTAAGTATGTTTCCCTACGGTTTGAGAATGACACAGACATGATCGAGGCGCCTCTCCGATCAATGATCACCACGGGGTTCTGGAGAACCATAATGATCCCGGTGTATTCTATGAATATATAAAGTTGTTGAACCGCAAACATCGAGTCCTATTCCCTTTGTTATTTGGATATCAGACTTTTTTCCGAGAAGTCACATAAGGTATCACCAAACCTGGTTCAATCTTGGTACCGACAAGACTATTCAACTTGTTCCCTTGTGATTCCATCCTTATGACCTAGTCATAGGTTGCAACCTTTTGGATGTAATCTCACCGAGTAGGTCCAGAGTATCTTCCATCACGCTGATGAACAAACCCTACTCTTGATACATACGCCTCAACATATCCCTTCAGAATACCCAACGCACACCTTTATGATCGCCATGTTATGGTGTGACTGTTGATGTAGTCAAAGCAGCCTCCGGTGAAGTGATTAATATGATCTCACGGTCTAAGAATTATGTTACTACGCTTTCATAATTATCACAACGATAAACTTTGTGACTTGATTGTGTTGCAATACTTATATTGGTAATGTTCATCATATCATTCACCCAATGATATGATCCTAGTGCCAATTGACATATATGTCCACAATAAGCTAGTTCGCGTAAAGATTGCTAGAAACACTGGTTTATTTACATACCACATGTGTAACAATATTTCCGTTTGATGCAGTTATAGCATGACTTTGTGATACGTCTCCAACGTCTCTATAATTTCTGATGTTCCATGCTAGTTTTATGACAATACCTACATGTTTTGTTCACACTTTATATCATTTTTATGCATTTTCTGGAACTAACCTATTAACAAGATGCTGAAGTGCCAGTTCCTGTTTTCTGCTGTTTTTGGTTCCAGAAAATTACTTCTGCGAATATTCTCGGAATTGCACCAAACAAAAGGCCAAGTTCCTATTTTTCCAGCACCGTCACGGAGTCCGAAGGGGGGCCACGAGCTGGCCACACCATAGGGGGGCGCGGCCCCACCTCCTAGCGCGCCGCCCTATGGGGTGGGCCCCTCGGGACTCCACCGACACTGCCCCTTCGCCTATATATTGCCCCAGATGCGAAAACCCTAAATAATCAAGTCATATTCCACCAAGTTTTCCGCAGCGCCGCCGCCATCGACGACAAGTTTCGGGGGACATAATCTCTGTTCCGGCACGCCGCCGGGACGAGGAATTGCCCCCGGAGTCATCTCCATCGACACCACCGCCATCTTCATCGCCGCTGCTGACTCCCATGATGAGGAGGGAGTAGTTCTCCCCCGAGGCTGAGGGCTATACCGATAGCTATGTGGTTCATCTCTCTCTCCCATGGTGTGATCTTTATGTGATCATGAGCTTTGTAATCTAGTTGAATATGTAGATGTTACTCTTGTCTATTATGCACTCTAGAGGTTACTTTAATATGAACTCCGAGTCACTCTCCACGGTGTGATGGTGACGGTGTGCGCATCGTGTGTGATTCCTTTATGACGTTGTGGAGCTTGTTTACTCCGGCTTGAGGTGTGCTTTTGCAGCCCTACAGAATGAATGGTGTTTGTTATCCAACAAGAGAGTGTTTGAGAGTAGCATTTATTTATTCAATTATGTGATCATTGTTGAGAGTGTCCACTAGTGAAATTATGATCCCTAGGCCTTGTTTCTAAGCATTGAAACACCGTTTCCAACAAGTTCTGCTAAATGTTCGCTTGCTGCCATTTTTATTTCAGATTGCAATTGCTACTTATAATCATCCATAGTACTTGTATTTTACTATCTCTTCGCCGAACTAGTGCACCTATACATCTAACAAGTGTATTAGGTGTGTTGGGGACACAAGAGACTTCTTGTATCTTAATTGCAGGGTTGCTTGAGAGGGATATCTTTGACCTCTATCTGCCTGAGTTCGATAAACCTTGGGTGATTCACTTAAGGGAAACTTGCTGCTGTTCTAGAAACCTCTGCTCTTGGAGGCCCAACACTGTCTACAGGAATAGAAGCGTGCGTAGACATCAAGCTATTTTCTGGCGCCGTTGCCGGGGAGGTAAGGTAAAAGGTATTCACATCCTCCGACTACTAAGCTATTTCCTAGCACTGCTGCCGGTGTGTGAGTGCTCGAAGCTATTTCCTTTAGATTCTGCAATTTTATCTTTTTTGTCTCTTGTTTTTATTTTCAATAGTTAGGCTTAATGGAAAACAACAAAAAAGTTAGAGATCTTTATGAACTTTATATTGAATTAGGGCATGATGTGTTTGAAGAGAGAATTAAAAAACCCATGGAACTTTGTTTGCAAAATAGTTGTAGCAATGTTTTTAGCATGAATTCTTTGAACACTATTATTTTTAATGCTATGGAAAAGTCTAAACTTGGGGAAGCTGGTTGTGATATTTTTAGTCCCCCAAGTTTTGAGGAGAAAATTTTCTTTGATGATACTTTGCCTCCCATTTATGATGATTATAATGATAGTGGTATTTTGGTGCCACCTACTATGGAGGATGAATGTGTTGCCTGCCAAAGCCCACCGGCGAGCAGTGGTTAAGCAACACGAAGAGCCGGGAGGCTTCCAAGGCGGCAGTGGGCCCTGGTCCCTCGACGTCGTCCCGCAAATGCTCTGGCACACGACCTGGCGGCTGCAAGGGCGTGCCACCTGACCTATACCTGGCCAGGAAGGTGTGGATTGCTTCGATTAGTTCCCTGCATGGCAGACACGTAAACATTAAATACGAGCCCTATCGGCTCTCAGGTTGCCCTGCGGATCGGCTCAAAGAGCCGATCGCCCCATGGTTCACGTTGGATTTTCGATGACATGGGGATCCTGCTTGATCACGACAAAGCTAAACCAATCTACGACAGTTTAGGGTTTTCACCGTATGATCGGAACATCCTACACGTAGTTGAGCCTAATAGACACGAAAGATAATGGAAAACTAACCCTAAAAGAGGCCTAAAAACCAACATTACGTTAATTCCCGGAACATCCCTCTTAGGACTAGCAAACCATACCTAACGCACTACCGGATCGTTCAACCCGTTTGCAAGGCCTAACCATACGGATATTAAACTAATCCTTGAAGAACAAGGAGCAACTATAACAGATCGGATCTACTAAGTAACGAACAAGCAAGATGCTGCCCTTACACCTAAGGGCAGCTAGATGTTGAGGGACGGCATAGCTAAGCAGATATACGCAAGAAAAGCATCTATGCAAGCCCCAAAACATCTACGATAAATAATGCTACTCGCCATCAACAACGCTTCAGTACGAGCAACACAAGGTAAACGAATAAACGTTGTGCTGCCTAGATCGCAAGATGCGATCTAGGCAGCATGGTGCTTACCCGGGAGAAACCCTCAAAAAAGGGGTGGCGATGCGCCTGATTTGTGTTTGTTGTGAACGTGATTGTCCTCCTTTTCCGATAACCCTAGATACATATTTATAGTCCAAGGGACTTTCTAATTTGGTCGTGCACCTAACCGTGCACGAGTTAAACTCTAACTTTTAATCTAAACTACGATGCGATCTACTATATTACAGATACACGGGCAATTAAGCCCAAACTCTTCGTACAAGGCCGCTTCAAAGATGCTTCACGTGTATATTCTTCAAGCCCATCTTCACTTACGGCCCATCTCCTGATTTGGCCAAAATCCGGTGATAACACATGCCCCCCTGGTTTTGGTAATGATAATTTCAAAACCACTCTGTTTTTCCTTCGAGGGGTCATGTCGTGGCAGAGCAGAACCGTCGCAGTACTCTTCATCATGACGCTTTTCCTTCTCAACTTCTCTGCACGATTTGACGGTTTTGGCACCACGTCCTCGAAAACTGCTTAAGCATTAAATCTCTGTTATATCCCCTTTTATTTAGCCACTTCTCGCAGTTCTCGTCTTCATCCCCTTTCTCCAAATCAGCCGTCAGCCAAAAACCCTCTCCGCCACCATGTCTTCTTCTTCTTCCTCCTCATCGGGTCTTTCCGCCCAGTCCTCTCCCCTCCGCGAACCGACGCCGGAGTGGGACCCGCAGGAGGCCCACGCAGCCAAAATCCGCCGCGCCATAGCCGACGGGGACGAGTCGAGCCACGATTTCTCCGTCTGGTCTGAGGATGACCAGTCCTTGACGGACGGGGAGAGCGACCTCCGCTTCCTCGCCGGAGAATCGGAGGAGGAGAGCGAGGACGATCGCTTCTCCTGGGACGATTTCACCTCCTCCGAGGAGGTGAAGGATGAAGAAGAGGAGGAGGACGACACATCCTCCGACGAGCCGCCGGCCAAGCGTTTCTGCCCCTGTCCGGGCAACCTCAGCGACTTCGACAGCGACGACGACGCTGACGAGGAAGACGAGGACAATGAAGGTCCTGCCGGCGGCCGCTACAGCAGCGACGACGAGGGCAGCAGCGGCCCCTAGATAGGATAGAGCTAGGAGTAGTAGATGGGGCAATGTATCCCCTAGTAATTTCTTTTGAGAGCAATCAGCTCCTTCCATGTAAGAAATCTGATTATCAATGAAGAAGTTCCCCCAATTTGATTTTGTCGATCTCTTCCATATTGATTTAGCCGACTCTCCCCTATCTTGATTTTGCCGATTGTCACCTTGGTCGATGCTCAATGAGCCGATGGCAATGCATCAGTTTTTTATAATGAATTGCAAGACAAGTCAATCTAGTCATCCCCCAGATGGTAACTTGCAATCCTTGAAATTCAGATCCAAACTCCCAATCGAACAGGTCCAACACACAGCCTTGAGACCCCTAAATCTTTGGACTTCAAAATCATCCGATCGTGATGTTTGACCTGACGGCAAAATTCCTGAATTAACGCCTCCAGGAAAGCTTCTAGGACCATAGCTGAAACAACTTGACGTTGAAGCTGATATAACAGGTGCCATTTGCTCACAACTTCTCTTGTAATGTTCTGTTCCTTTGCAGCAACAAACTGGTCCAGAGCCCATCAATGATAACGGCTCCCCCTTCAAACCCTTCTCACCGGCTCCACTACCACTGTTATAACAATTGTGGTGCAGAGCTAACCGATTTTAACCGAAATCGGCTCCCAAAAGCAAAGGATCTTCATGGGCAGCTGTCCCCCGAGCCTCAGTCAAGGCGAGAATAGTAGTGAAAAAGGGTGGCTGCCAAGAAAACTTTGAAGGGCTACACCCCTGTGCCGGCTCAAAAAGGGAATACTGAAGATAATATCGGCAAGAACATGCAATCCAGCCGACGAAACTCTAGCTTGGACACCTCTGGGGACGCCACCACATAAAACTAGCCAGATGTGTCACCATCGGCTTCCAAGAAAAGATCAGCCTCCAACTCCCATCAAAATAGTACAAGAAAGCTTACGCACAAGGAGTCGATACACCAAAAGAGCTCGAAAGGACCAGCAAACCCCCTTTCTTCAACCAAGAAGCTTCATGTAATGGCTCTTGTGATTTACTGCTCCGACTGACTCGCCCTTTCTCCGATCTGCATGCTTGTACTGCCCTTATTGTCTGTTAGGGCCGTGATCTCTCAGGCTTGCTGACGTGTCGCTCGACCCTAAATATCGAGCCGGCCTCTCCATAGCACGTGATGAACCAAGTCCAAGCTCCAATGCCTCCAAGCCCTTCTTTCTTTCCTCATTGAAACATTGGTCAAAAACTCTGTAATTGGTTCATCAAAGAGGTTCTCAAGTCGATGTCCAAGCATCGGCTGTGCCGAATTTTTTTGTATTTTCGATTTTTTATTAGCCGATCGAATCATGAATCGGCTTCCCCTGGGTACATACTTTATGGCCTTGCACCTTCTCTGTGTGTATGCCCCCCGAGCCGAATCCTTCAAGTGATTGAAGATATCGGCTTTTCAGCCAATTCAAGCTTGTTTCGCAACTCACCATGCGAAATAGCACATCAGTAAACACAGGTGGTGCGAATAATTTTAGCCGATTGCTGGAATCGGCTCCCCTCGCGGTTGGTGATCCAACTATTTGCTGATAAATGTTGGCCATGGCTTATCCCCAGGACCAATTTCGATCTCTTCTAGTCCATCAGCTGCTGTAAACCCATATCTCAGCTTTCCATTGCCTGCCAAATCAATGATGAACACATGCAAAAAGTAGGTTGAGGCTAGTTGCGGCCGGTTGCTAGAATCGGCCTCCTTTTCCGTTGCAATGTTGAACGTGGGTTTACAACTTCTTGGCTTCCTACTACGACAACGTGTCCTATTTGAAGTGAGATCCTTGTTTCTTATTTTTAGGGGCCGATCGCAGGGATCGGCCTTGCCACGTACGTCCATAGACTTGGACCTTGCTACTCTGTCAGGCCAGTGGATAAGACTAGCCTCACCCCGTTTTTTGTAGCTTCGATGCGCTCACAGTCGTCCAGATTGATTCCAGAGAGCGGCTCTTGGTCGTTTGCTTCCCAGATGTTCATGGCAGCCAAAGAGATATCGACTGAATCATCTGCATGAACAACCTCCACTTCGTCTCCATCCCATTGTATGATGCACTGATGCATTGTGGAGGGAATGCAGCAGTTAGCATGGATCCAATCCCTTCCTAGCAGAACAGCATAAGTGCTCTTGCTGTCGACGATGAAGAAGGATGTGGGGATGGTCTTTCGACCGACAGTTAAGTCCACGTTCAGAACACCCTTGGCTTCTGACGGTTGGCCGTTGAAATCGCTTAGCATGACGTTGGTCTTGATCAGATCTTCAGTAGAACGTCCCAAACGTCGTAACATGGAGTACGGCATTATGTTGACTGCTGCTCCCGTGTCAACCAGCATCTTGCTAATAGGATGCCCGTTGATATAACCCTTGAGGTATAGGGCCTTCAGATGCCTATAGCTCCTTTCTCGTGGCTTCTCAAAGATAACTGGCCGTGGCCCGCAATCAAACTGTGCCACTGATACTTCCTCGTCTTTTGGAGCACAAAATTCTGACGGGAGAACGAACACCATGTTTGTATCAGCCGATGTCCCTGCATCGGCTTTCGTCTGCTTGGGTCGCCAGACTTTCTTTGGTGGGCGAGCTTCTGTTTCCAGTGTTTGTTGAATTTTCACAGCCAGATCAGGCCGTGCTTTCCTCAACGTGTACAGGTACTGCGCCTCGGCTTCTTCCAAGTTTCTGAGCCGTTGCACTCTGCGCTTTTGGGAGTGGCTGAGTCCATCAGGACACCACCTTGGTCGGTGATATCTATCTTCTTCTTCTGACTCCTCGAAGTCTTCATCTTGGGATGACTCAGCTCATTTGTTCTGAGGTGGGAGAGGTCCTAGACGCTTGAACACTGAAACTCCATTTGTTCCCTTCCTCCTCTGCTTACATTCTGGGCAGTTCTCGATTGTAGGCAATCGGCTCATTCCTGAGTCCCAGCAGTGTTTGAAGAAAGGACAATTCCAATGCCTGTCCAGGTCCTCTTGCTCCCTTGACCTCCCTCTGGCATGACGCTCATACCCTTCGTACCGACGGTATTTCCTGTTGTCGCATCGGGCCAGACGATATTTATCATCATCTACGTCGTAGCGCCGACGTCGGTCGTATTGCTGTTCATATTTGTTAAGGAGGTGCGCGGAAAGTGGTCGTTGATACCGCACGCTGATCACCTCTTCCTCAGTCAAATACCGTCTGTCATCATACTGGGGCCGGTCGCGTGGATCGGCCTCCTTCTTATCCTTGCCACGAGAGTGACTACTCTCTGGCTTATCATCGCCATGGCGATCTGCGAGCCCTGCCATATTGATACCAAACGAGAAACCTGGCTCGCGTCCTATGCATTGGCTGAGATCGACCATGTTGACTTCTGGAAACGGCTGCGTGTCAACTCTCATGGCAAACTGACCGAAGAGCAATCGGCCTTGTTCTATCGCCATCTGAATCTGTCCGCGCAGGACTTTGCAGTCGTTGGTGGTATGGGTGAACGTGTGATGCCATGTGCAGTATGGCTTGCCGTTCATCTCTTGTGGTGTGGGGATTTTGTGGCCTTCGGGTAACTTCAGCTGTTTCTCCTTCAGCAGCAGATCGAAAATTTGTTCGGTTTTGCTCAAATCGAAGTCGAACCCCTTCATAGGCCCTGGTTGCTTCACCCACTTGCAGGACACGGGTTTTGCCCCCCGAGTCCACTCAGCTCACAGCGACCTCCTGATCTCCTCGCGAGTCTTCATCTTCGTCCGTCTCGATCGGGGCGACGCGCTTGTACTTGTCCTGGTACAATTCCGGATGGCGCTCGTTCATATGCTCGTCAACTTCTGAACCATGTGCGCCGGTGGATTGTACTCTGCTTGGAAGGTCACATCTTTGAGCGGCGCCGATAATCCTGCTACCGCCGGCTCGGCCGCTTCCTTCTCAGTTAGGCGAACCGAATAACATCGGTTCCTGACGGTCCCGAACCTCTGGACGTACTCAGATACCGTCTCTCCTCGTCTCTGCCGAACTTGAGTCAGATCGGCAAGGCTAGCTTCCGTGGTTTCTGAATGGTATTGTTCATGGAATTGCTCTTCCAGCTGCTTCCACGTCCGAACCGAGTCTGGTAGCAACGAGGTGTACCACCCAAAGGCTGGACCCGTGAGAGACTGCGAGAAGAACCTCACACGTAGCTCGTCTGAAGCTGAGACCATGCCCAAGCGTGCCAAGTATCGGCTCACGTGCTCGATTGAGTTGGTTCCTTCGATCCACTAAATTTTGTGAAGTCAGGGAGCCGATACTTAGGTGGCAGCGGGATCAGGTCGTAGTCGTTGGGATATGGCTTGGAATAGCCGATCATCCTCTTCTTCGGCAGGATGCCGAACTTGTCTCTCATGATGGCGGTGACCTCATCCACCGTAGGAGCTGCAGACGCTGATCGTTCATAACTTGCACTGGTGGCATATTTAGTTAGCCACGCCTGTTTCTCAGCATCTGCTCCAAAACTGCTTCCTGCTCCAGCGACCCCTCCTGTCGTGGCAGTCCTTCCTGCTGTGACCTGGGTCATCCAGTCGTTGCAGTCCGGTACGTATGTGCACACGTATCCATGTGGAATTTCCTTGGGCGGCTCATACAGGAATTGGTAGTCGCCTGGATCACCTCCAACCTTGTAGACGACGTACGCCGGTGAACCTTGTTGCTGTGGAGCTGCAAACGTTTGCAGTGGTGGCCTTGTGTAGAGCGGTACCTCCCCTTGGTGAGTTCCTAGAGCAGGACCTGACGGAGAGTACTTGTGCTTCGTGACTTCTTGCACCACATTGAGCGCGACATGCTCCAGAGTATTCACCAGGCTCTCAGCATGCCGATGAAGAGAGTGAGCAACGACATAGTTGACTTCCTGTCGCAGGGCTCTGGTACGTTCGTCCGAAGGGAGAGATAGATCTAGGCCATCTAGCGCGCCTTCGGGTTGGAACCCTTTAAACTTGATCCCGTGCGAACGGGTTTTCTCAAAAGCGCCGATGAGATCGGCTTCCAGGATGGCCTTGAGCTCATCATATCTCTTCCTATGCTCAGGAGGCAGATCCTCATACTTGACTGGTTCTCCCGCAATCTGAAGTGCAGATGACAACATGGTTGTTGCGGAGGATTGTCCCGATGTCCCACCGGGCGTCCCAGAATGTGTTGCCTGCCAAAGCCCACCGGCGAGCAGTGGTTAAGCAACACGAAGAGCCGGGAGGCTTCCAAGGCGGCAGTGGGCCCTGGTCCCTCGACGTCGTCCCGCAAATGCTGCGGCACACGACACGGCGGCTGCAAGGGCGTGCCACCTGACCTATACCCGGCCGGGAAGGTGTGGATTGCTTCGATTAGTTCCCTGCATGGCAGACACGTAAACATTAAATACGAGCCCTATCGGCTCTCGGGTTGCCCTGCGGATCGGCTCAAAGAGCCGATCGCCCCATGGTTCACGTTGGATTTTTGATGACATGGGGATCCTGCTGATCACGACAAAGCTAAACCAATCTACGACAGTTTAGGGTTTTCACCGTATGATCGGAACATCCTACACGTAGTTGAACCTAATAGACACGAAAGATAATGGAAAACTAACCCTAAAAGAGGCCTAAAAACCAACATTACGTTAATTCCCGGAACATCCCACTTAGGACTAGCAAACCATACCTAACGCACTACCGGATCGTTCAACCCGTTTGCAAGGCCTAACCATACGGATATTAAACTAATCCTTGAAGAACAAGGAGCAACTATAACAGATCGGATCTACTAAGTAACAAACAAGCAAGATGCTGCCCTTACACCTAGATAGGTGTAAGGGCAGCTAGATGTTGAGGGACAGCATAACTAAGCAGATATACGCAAGAAAAGCATCTATGCAAGCCCCAAAACATCTACGATAAATAGTGCTACTCGCCATCAACAACGCTTCAGTACGAGCAACACAAGGTAAACGAATAAACGTTGTCTTGCCTAGATCGCAAGATGCGATCTAGGCGACATGGTGCTTACCCGGGAGAAACCCTCGAAAGAAGGGGTGGCGATGCGCCTGATTTGTGTTTGATGTGAACGTGATTGTCCTCCTTTTCCGATAACCCTAGATACATATTTATAGTCCAAGGGACTTTCTAATTTGGTTGTGCACCTAACCGTGCACGAGTTAAACTCTAACTTTTAATCTAAACTACGATGTGATCTACTATATTACAGATACACGGGCAATTAAGCCCAAACTCTTCGTACAAGGCCGCTTCAAAGATGCTTCACGTGTATATTCTTCAAGCCCATCTTCACTTACGGCCCATCTCCTGATTTGGCCAAAATCCGGTGATAACAGAATGTTAAGTTCCTGTGGATTCTCTTGAAATATTCCCTATGAGTAAAACTTGTGAGAATAATTATGCTACTGTTATCTATGATAATCCATGCTATTTTGATAAATCTTATGATAATGCTTTGTTTGTGCCTGATACCGAAATGCATGGTACTAAAGAGTTTTACTTAGCAAATGTTTATGATAAAGCTCTAGATGATGGTCCTATGTTACTTGATAATATTAATTGTACTACTAATGAAAATGGGATTGGAGAGGTCTTGACTTTATCTAGGAGTCCCATATCTCTTGAGAATGATCAATCATCTTGTTATAGATTTTTAAAAAGTGGGTTTGAAAGTTTTGATCCCATTATTTTTGAGCTTGATAAAAATTATGTGTTTGTAGATCATGAAAAGCATGCTGTATGTGATAGTTATATTGTTGAGTTTGTTCATGATGCTACTGGAAATTATTATGGGAGAGGAAAATATGGTTGTAGAAATTTTCATGGTACTAAAACACCTCTCTACATGCTGAAAATTTTGAAGTTACTCGTGTTTTATCTTCCTATGCTTGTCACTTTGTTCTTCATGAATTTATTTGTGTACAAGATTCCTATGCATAGGAAGTGGGTTAGGCTTAAATGTGTTTTGAATTTTCTTCTTGATGCTCGTTTTGCTTCATTTTCTATTTTCATGTGAGCATCATTAAAATCTTCTGCGCCTAGCTGAAAGGCGTTAAAGAAAAGCGCTTATGGGAGACAACCCATTGTTTTATTTATGTAATTTTTCTTTTATTTGAGTCAAGGAAATTGCTTACTTCTGTAACTACTACTTTGTATCTTTATTTTCTTGCATTGTTGTGCCAAGTAAAGTCTCTAATAGAAAGTTGATACTAGATTTGGATTTCTGCGCAGAAACAGATTTTTAGCTGTCACGGTTTTGAGTTTTTCTCTCTGTAGAAGAATCTAAAAATTCTGAAAAAAATTACGCGTGATCCTCAGATATGTACGCAACTTTCATTAGTTTTGAGTTTTCTTATTTGAGCAAGTTAAGTGCCTCGAAAAAATTCGTCTTTACGGATTGTTCTGTTTTGACAGATTCTGCCTTTTATTTCGCATTGCCTCTTTTACTGTGTTTGAGTGGATTTCTTTGCTCCATTAAATTAAAGTAGCCTTTGGTAATGTCCAAAAGTGTTGGGAATGATTGTGTCCTTGCTGAACATGTGAATTTTTGATTATGCACTAACCCTCTAATGAGATTGCTTTGAGTTTGGTGTGAAGGAAGTTTTCAAGGGTCAAGAGACAAGGGTGATATAATGTGATCAAGAAGAGTGAAGAGCCTAAGCTTGGGGATGCCCCGTGGGTCACCCAAGCATATTTCAAGAAGACTCAAGCGTCTAAGCTTGGGGATGCCCAAGGCATCCCCTTCTTCATCAACAACTTATCAGGTCATCTCTAGTGAAACTATATTTTAATTCTTTCACATCTTATGCGCTTTACTTGGAGCGTCTGTGTGCTTTTATTTTTGTTTTTGAATAAATTCGGATCTTAACATGCTTGTGTGGGAGAGAGACACGCTCCGCTTTTTCATTTGAACACTTGTGTTCTTTGTTTTACTTTAATATTCATGGCGAAAGCTGAAAGCCTTAGCATTGATTGTTATTTGGCTGGAAACAGAAAATGCTTCAAGTGGTAGTTGGTATATTGTCTTGAATAATTTGATACTTGGCAATTGTTTTGAGCTCTCAAGTAAATCATGTTTAAGCTCTTGCATCATGTAGTTTAAACCTATTAGTGGAGAACTACCGTAGAGCTTGTTGAAATTTGGATTGCATGATTGGTGTCTCTAAGGTCTAGATATTTTCTGGTAAAAGTGTTTGAACAACAAGGAAGATAGTGTAGAGTCTTATAATGCTTGCAATATGTTCTTATGTAAGTTTTGCTGTACCGGTTTATACTTGTGTTTGCTTCAAACAACCTTGCTAGCCAAAGCCTTGTACTGAGAGGGAATGCTTCTCGTGCATCCAAAACCTTGAGCCAAAACCTATGTCATTTGTGTCCACCATAACTACCTACTATGTGGTATTTTTCTGCCACTCCAAAGTAAATTGCTTGCGTGTTACCTTTAAAACCGTTCAAAAATTCATTTCTTGTTTTTGCAATACATAGCTCATGGGAAAATATCCTAAAAAACTATTGTGGTATGGAATATGTCGCTTGTGTATCTTAGTTCTTATAAGTTGCTTGTTGAGCGGTAACCATGTTATCTGGGGACGCCATCAACCTGTCACATATTTGTTGAATATCATGTGAGTTGCTATGCATGTTCGTCTTGTCTGAAGTAAGGGAGATTTGCCATGAGTTGAAATGGTTTGAGTATGCATGTTGTTAGAGAAGAACATTGGGCCGCCAACCAAAGCCATGTATCATGGTGGAAGTTTCAGCTTGCACATTAATCCTCGAATCTCTTATGAGAATATTATTTGTTGTTGAATGCTTAAAGCATAAAAGAGGAGTCCATTATCTATTTTCTATGTTGTCCCGGTATGGATGTCCTTAAGTTGAGATCTATCAAAATCGAGAAATAAAATGCGATTTATCTCCTTGGACCTTTGTACAGGTGGCATAGAGGTACCCCTTTGTGTCACTTGGTTGAAACATATGTAATGCGATGATAATCCATGGAAATTCGAGCTAATTAGGACAAGGTGCGGGCACTGTTAGTATTCGATGCATGAGGCTTGCAACTTATAGGAAGTTTTATACATAATCCATATGAATTATTACTACCGTTGACACAATTGTTTCCATGCTTTCAAAATAAAAAAGCTCTAGCACATGAGTAATCCCTGCTTCCCTCTGCGAGGGGCCTTTCTTTTACTTTATGTTGAGTCAGTTTACCTACTTCTTTCTATCTTATAAGCAAACACTTGTGTCAACTGTGTGCATTGATTCTTACATGCTTATTTATTACACTTATTATATTACTTTGTGTTGACAATTATCCATGAGATATACGTGTTAAAAGTTGAAAGCAATTGCTGAAACTTAAATCTTCCTTTGTGTTGCTTCAAAACCTTGTATTAAGAATCTATTGCTTTATGAGTTAACTCTTATGCAAGACTTTTTGATGCTTGTCTTGAAAGTACTATTCATGAAAAGTTTTTGCTATATGATTTAGTTGTTTAGTCATTATCTTTTTGTTAGCAAAACTATAGACCATTGCTTTGAGTCACTTCATTCATCTCATATGATTTACAATAGTGTTGATCAAGATTATGTTGGTAGCATGTCACTTCAGATTTTATTCTTTTTATCGTTTACCTACTCGAGGGCGAGTAGGAACTAAGCTTGGGGATGCTTGATACGTCTCCAACGTATCTATAATTTCTGATGTTCCATGCTATTTTTATGACAATATCTACATGTTTTGTTCACACTTTATATCATTTTTATGCATTTTCTGGAACTAACCTATTAACAAGATGCCGAAGTGACAGTTCCTGTTTTCTGCTGTTTTTGGTTCCAGAAAATTACTTCTGCGAATATTCTCGGAATTGCACGAAACAAAAGGCCAAGTTCCTATTTTTCCAGCACCGTCACGGAGTCCGAAGGAGAGACGAAGGGGGGCCACGAGCTGGCCACACCATAGGGGGGCGCGACCCTACCTCCTGGCGCGCCGCCCTATGGGGTGGGCCTCTCGGGACTCCACCGACGCTGCCCCTTCGCCTATATATTGCCCCAGATGCGAAGACCCTAAATAATCAAGTCATATTCCACCAGGGGTTCCGCAACGCCGCCGCCATCGACGACAAGTTTCGGGGGACAGAATCTCTGTTCCGGCACGCCGCCGGGACGGGGAATTGCCCCCGGAGTCATCTCCATCGACACCACCGCCATCTTCATCACCGCTGCTGACTCTCATGATGAGGAGGGAGTAGTTCTCCCCCGAGGCTGAGGGCTCTACCGGTAGCTATGTGGTTAATCTCTCTCTCTCCCATGGTGTGATCTTTATGTGATCATGAGCTTTGTAATCTAGTTGAATATGTAGATGTTACTCTTATATATTATGCACTCTAGAGGTTACTTTAATATGAACTCCGGAGTCACACTCCACGGTGTGATGGTGACAGTGTGCGCATCGTGTGTGATTCCTTTATGACGTTATGGAGCTTGTTTACTCCGGCTTGAGGTGTGCTTTTGCAGCCCTACAGAATGAATGGTGTTTGTTATCCAACAAGAGAGTGTTTGAGAGTAGCATTTATTTATTCAATTATGTGGTCATTGTTGAGAGTGTCCACTAGTGAAAGTATGATCCCTAGGCCTTATTTCTAAGCATTGAAACACCGTTTCCAACAAGTTCTGCTACATGTTCGCTTGCTGCCATTTTTATTTCAGACTGCAATTGCTACTTATAATCATCCATATTAGTTGTATTTCACTATCTCTTTGCCGAACTAGTGCACCTATACACCTGACAAGTGTATTAGGTGTGTTGGGGACACAAGAGACTTCTTGTATCTTAATTACAGGGTTGCTTGAGAGGGATATCTTTGACCTCTACCTCCCTAAGTTCGATAAACCTTGGGCGATTCACTTAAGGGAAACTTGCTGCTGTTCTACAAACCTCCTCTCTTGGAGGCCCAACACTATCTACAGGAATAGAAGCGTGCGTAGACATCACTTTGTAGCATGACATAAAACTTATTATGAACTATAATAATAGATACGCCTCTAGGGCACCATATCCAACATGAAGATGTGGCATGGCTTCTGGGCCTCAAACATTGATGGATGCCCCGCTTCTCGAGCACTGTGATATTCCCCATGTACTGTCAGCGGCATGGTTACTCCCCTACCAAATTTTGAAAGGCATGCGCTAGCTGCGAAACAATTGCTCATTTGCTAAACATGTCTAGTTTAAGATGATTAGCTGGATTTGTGGCACCTGCTCTTAGCCCATCGTTGATGGTCAGCTTATGGACTGGCTGCTAGGAATGCTACACCGAAATCCCTACGCATGGTTTTGGAAACCATCCCTCTTCTAACATCGTGGATGCTATGGAAGCATGAAAGCTATTGCACCCTCAATAGCACTCAACCCTACCTTCCAACGAAACAAGCCTTAATCAAGGATGAGGCACAAGCGTTTGGGTCCTATATATGTGGTCTTGTGGTGCACTTTCCCATCTATGGCTTGAACATCTTTCTAGCTTTTCAATACATCGGGATACAAGCCTTCCACGTTTTCTTAAAACATCAAAATTCGTAATTTCAACAACCGTGGATATCTCCTAATAAATTCTTCATGACCAAAGACAATATAGGAAGCTTGTCATATACTTATTAGGAGATATCCACAGTGGCAACCCGTAAAAAACAAGGAAAAAAATAGCGCACTATGAAAAAATAGCGCCACCCTTAAAATGCGCTATTATCATGCTATAACGTGATATAGCATGCTATTGGCGAGGCATTGTACAATGATTAATTTAGGGTGAGCTCTCCAGATATGCTATAGCACACTAATTTTTTTTCATGGTAAAAAATGATAAAGCACATTCATCGCCCTCTTCAAAGAATAAGATAGCTTCGTGTACCCTCAAAGCCTAAATGGGCCGAACTCGGTCCCTCGTTCATGCTCCCATGAACCTAAGAAAATAGTTCTGGCATGGTTTTCCTTTCATGATTTTTTCCTACTGAATAGGCTAGAATCCCTTCCCAAGCTAGAATCATTTGCTTGGCCAATGATCTCCAAATTATGACAGAGTACCCCGGTTGTTGTTCAAAATATTAATCTTTGATATAGTGTCCTGCTAAATAAAACCCTCTTTTAATAATTCTGGCTCATGAGCAATTCCTTGCCAACAAGGGGATACATTTTCAATAAAGGTTGTGTCGATGAGCTCCTCCGATTGGTAGTACTTATCTTTTATGAAGGAATGACGGATATTCCGTTATCCTCCATGCTTGTTTTGCTAGAAGAGGCTTGACTGGACAATCTCAAGTATCTGAATCCAATTCCACCATGGAATTCTGGTTTCTCCATTTTATCTTATGGCATCCATAGCACCTTTCCTTCGATCCACCTCATCCTCCCCTACTAGGAATCTCCAATAATTTTCTCAAAAAGGCCTGCTTAAAATTTGAACACACTCGTCACATAGTTGTGGCCAACAACTTTAATTAGATTTTTCTTCATTGCGCTTGCCATATATTTGCTCTTACAAATTTGAACATATATTCAGCAATCTTTCCTTTTGAAGGCTCCCGGTGATTGGTACTGCTTGTTACCGTAGACTTAACTTTTAGGGTAGCCACAACGGTCTCCACATCTGCTTGAGTGTACAACTAGCCCAACATGTGGGAGCATTTATCTGGACTAAGAAGCTGTCGTGGGTGTTTTTCACCGAAAACTGACTCGAAGAGAGTGCTTCAATATTCGGTCTTTTACTATGGTGATTACTAGTTCAAGCATCACAACTTCTCAACGAAATTGTAAATCGGAGAAACAATTGTGTGATGGTAGATGTTCTTGCCATGACAAAAACGTAAACAAGTTACACACAACTTGTAACATGTAGTACCGAAGCTTATTGTTTTGTCGCTGATCTCTCTAAGATTAGATGGATTGCTGCGCAGAATTGATGTGCTTGTAAGAGTGTTGCACTATCATGCATACTCCAGGATAGCGTGATCCGCGCGCTAATCAAGCTTGGACCCAACGCGCGCTGGTTAAATAGATTGCTTTTTTTTACATGGTTAAATAGATTGCTTAACCACACTACTGGCAAACAAAAGCGATAAAGTAAGGCGTAGCAATCAGCACGGTTACATAACATGGATGCACTACTAACATGTGGTAGATAATCTACTCCTCCTCGTCTTCTTCTTCCAAGGGAAGATAGGCATATCCCGTTGCTTCATACTGGTCGAGGATGTCCTTCTCACAGTCACGCGCCGCCTTCATGGCCCGGTAAAGAGAGACAGCAGACGCGCGATATCTCTGGCGGATCCCGGCGTCAACTCGCAGGCTGTCGAGGAGCCTGTGGTCGACGGGTCGGACGGGAGAGAGAGGTGGCCTCGACTTGAGGGAGTCGATGAACTCCTGGCTCACCAGCTCCATCTTCTTCCCGTCCTTCACCACCACGATCCGCCGGACCTGAGCCTTGTTCTCCGCTACGGCTGCGTCTTGAATATCCATGGATTGCTTGCCCGATAACTCGCGCACGGCGCGCCGAAAAGATCGATCTCGATTGGTCTAGGTTTAGATATGCGTCGTGGTGAGGACAGCCGAGAGCTTGGGACGGGGTCGACAGTTTGTAGTATCTCTGTTATCGGGGATTCGTGGTCGGAATCGATATCGTGTCGGTATGTATATAAGAGAAAAAAAAGATAAGCATCCGGCCGGTTATAGAAGGAACATATCCGGCCCGGCCGCATATGTTGATTTTGTGGTCCCACGACTCCATCGCCAACGAAGGAACGAATTCGCGATGCACGCGGATCGATTCTCAAGCATGAAATACGCGCACGCGGATACGATCCGAACAAACACAACCGGGCTGTGTTATGATATAGTTGGAGATACCTGAATAATGACTCCAAATTAATTGTTAAGTGCTCTGTGACTTTTTTTTTGAAACCTGCTTTGTGACTTTTCTTATACATCATTAGATGTTAATTATTGATAACCACCAGATTTGGAACTGATCATAAGTTTGTTCTCCTAATCAGCAACAGGTTTTAAACCTGATACCACTCAATCCAATTCGCTCTTAGAGCAATTTTAAGAGACAAGTGAGCAGAACTTGTAGAAGGTCTTGTGAGGATTCTCATACGGCACAGATGATCAGAGCCTCATCATGGAAGGCATGTTTATGTCTTGTTTCTCATTTTCATATGGGTAAAAAGAAGAGCTCTTGTATATATGTGGACATTAACTCTTGTCTATTTTTTCAGCCAAGATAATTATGGACTAAAACTGGAAGGTCAAGGGGGTTTGCTCTAGTGAGTAGTGACCTAAATTTTGGTGTAGGATGCCGGAGCTGCCATTACTGCAACAGATTGGAAGGGCATGACCATAGAATACATAGGCGGACCCAACAAAATTTTGAAGCCTGGGCAAACAAGCTTAGTGTGCTAAATTTTTATCAAATACATATAAAATTGGAGCGCAAATAGGCTTGCCGTCCGGCCGGAAGCCTGGGCGGCTGCCCAGGCAAAAGGCATGGTAGATCCACCTATGATAGAATACATGTTGCACTAGCTATGTGTTGCGGGAGACTGAAGAGGTTTACTGGGAGGAGCTATCTGGCTCGATGGCGGGTGACGTACAGGATGAGTAGTGCGACTGCCAAACCACGTGACCTGTTGCTCAGGCCTTCGCACTGCTCGGACCAACAGCCGAGGGGCATACGAGCAGCCCTACCCGACCCTAGCCGACGATCAAAGTTGCTAGGTGCTAGTGCATTTCTTCATCAGCTAGTTATGCTACATGAAGGTATAATATTCATCATGTCAAGTTCTGGTTCTAGCACTCTCTTCGGGTGACCCTCGGGCCTCAGGAATTGTTGAATTCTGTGACGTGTGACTTAGACTTATACTCTTACTCGGAGAGGAGTGGACTCACACTCCGTCTCCGACTTTGGTCTCCGGCCGAGTTCATCGTGGATAGGCGTCGCTATCCGCCCGGTAATCCTCCGCTACTGTCTTTTGCTGTGCTATCAATCTATCAATCAGTCCAGCAATCGTGAGATTATTTCACCCAATCCTTCCCTTTCTTAGATTTTCTTTTTAAATCGGCGTTGGGAAGGGAGTCGGGGTCGCGCCGGCTGCAGCCATGGCCTAGAGGGAGGTTTGGATTGGCCGGAAGGTGCGACAGGGCACATCATCGTCGATTTTGATATCTGGCCGACTTCATCTCACCGTCCGCTCGGTAATCCTCTCTCCTGTCTTATAGGTGTTAATCTATGAAGCAGTTCTGCACTCATCAAATGATTTCACCTCATTTTATGTCGGGGCTGGGAAGGGCGTCGAGCAGCACCAGTGGGTGCAGCTCCTCTACTGTACGTACTGGTGATTTTTTTTTTCCGAATTTTCACCGGGGGGAGAGGTTCCCCACCTGAATTATATTTGAAAAAATGGGGCAGACCCCAACGTTTTACAGCAGAGAGATAGAGTTACAGAGGGAGAGGGGCATCGGAGAGGGAGAGAGGGGGTAAACACCACTGCGTCAGCGTTGGTGGAGACAGCCAAGCCAGGCATCGATAGCGGCATAGCGATCCGCCGGAAAACGGGGACGCCAGAGAACCGCGTCATCCCGGTAGAGCTTGAGAAGGAGGGGTAGCGACGGCCATTCGCCATGGAACACCACCCCGTTTTGTTGTTTCCAGAGATGCTAGCAGCACAGGAGCAGGAAGGCGGGCGCCGTGTCGGGGGCAATCGCTAGCGGAGCTGCGAGCAGGTGAAGAGAGCCGACGTGGGCGTCCGGAGGGATGTCAACACCGATCGTGCGCTAGAAAGGGGCGACCACGGGACATTGGAAGGCCATGTGACTCGCGGTCTCGAGCGGGGAGCTGCACATGGGGCAGCCGGCCTCGTCCGCCGAGACGATGGTCTTGCGCAGGAGGAGATCGCGTGTGTGCACACGAGACTGGACGAGGAGCCATCCGAAGAAGCACACACGCGACGGGGCGCAACTGCGCCAGAGGAACGAGGCATAGGGCGCCCCCACGCCACCAAACCTGTAAAGCTTGTAGAGGGCGCCCGTCGAGAGCTTGCCCTTCAGAGCGGCGCAGAGTGTGAGCCGGCGGTCATCGTCAGCGGAGGACAGAGCCACCGGCGCGAGCAGTTCTTGGAGGACCCCAGCTCACGTTCTCCAGCTGCATTGAGCCTGGACACAAGGATGTTCTCCATGCCCAACGCGAGGGCTCGCGCGACGGTGGCTTCCGGGCTCGTCGTGTGCGAGAAGGGGAGAATTTATAATTTGCCATGCATTAGTTCAGATCTTTATAATTTGCCACACATTACTTAGGCTTCTACTATTGGACACGTCTAGCGAGCGGCTGCATGCCCATTGGTTATTCTGAGCGGTCATATCAAAATGGAAAGTGCTCACACAAAAGGAAAGATATGTCCAGCTGTCAAAGAAATGGTAAGCTAGCTTATATCACTTTGTCGCTTTAAAAAAACTGTAACTTTTAAACCGTGCGGCGAAATTACAATCCGTTTTCACTTTCAGAATCCGAACGACGAGAGCTTCGAAACTAGACCATATTTTCATATGTTTCGACGCAATTTTTTAACAAGCAACTTTGATGCGCGACAGAGCAACTTTGTTTTGCAGGAAAACAGTTTTGGTATGCGGCCAAGCAACTTTGGTGTGCAACGAAAACACTTGATTCATAACGATGGTAGGCTTCACAACAGCTGCAGCAACAACTCCTAATGTTACTCTGCAGGACACTAAAATTGCTCGGCCGAGTACCAAAGTTGCTCGCAGGACACTAAAAATTGCTCGATCGGGCGCCAAAGTTGCTCTGCAGGGTTCAAAAACTGCATCGTCGAACACCAAAGTTGCTCTGCAAGGCACTTAAGTTGCTTCGTCACACATTGAAATTGCTCCCATGGACACCAAAATTGTTGTCGGGCACCAAAGTTATGCCTTCGTGTACAAAAAAGTGTACATGTTCGTTGCACACCAAAGTTGTTTTGCTGCACAATAAAGTTGCTCTGTCGCGCATCAAAGTTGCTTGTTAAAAAAATTCATCGAAACATATGAAAATATGGTCTAGTTTCGAAGCTCTCGTCATGGGGATTTTAGTAGTGAAAACGAATTGTAATTTCGCCACACGTTTTAAAAGTTACAGTTTTTTTAAAAAATAACACATGATATCAGCTAGTCTACTATTTCATTGACAGCTGGAAGTAAATAGCTGTCCCCTAGTGCGTATGCCCTGGACGTCCATCCGGCACACGCCCGCTGGTAAGATTTCAGGTCTACTATTTGCCACACATTAGATTGTTTCCTTGCTAATTTGCCATTTTTTTCCTTTTACAGATATATTCCATTTTTTAACTCCCGGATACGATATGAGATACATACGTTGGTACAGTTTGGCCAAATAATTCCTGATCATGATCTGGTTGATCGGGAAAAACAAAGGAAAGGAAACGGAGGTTCATGAGGAGCAAGGGCGAGAGCGCCGCCGCCCGCCGGACCACCATGGACACAGCAGCGTCGCCGCAGCCAGCCGCCGGACGAGCATGGACACAGAAGCAACGCCGCCGCCCGCCGAACTACTACGGATGCCGCCATGATCAGCGACCATGAACAGCAGCCACAATCGAGAAGGTGACACTAAGATCTGGTAGTTGATAATGCAGTAATGATCTTAGAGATTAATTTTAGACCTTGAGTAGAATATAGCTCCTGGATCCGATAGCTGGTATATCAACGCAATCGTGACCTGATCATGTTGCCGACATCAGCCGAGCACAAGCTGTACTTTCGTAGAACCTGAACTGAACACCTCATACAAACTGAACTGTCCACGTATCTTTTGCTTTCTTGCTAGCTGAAATTGCCTACGATTTCATGATCTGTTCATTTATTTGAAGCACTAATGCGGACAGGCAACAAGAGCAAGCTGCCTTGAAGGAGTCCCATTGCTGCATATTGAGTTGAAGTCACTCTCCGTCTTCAAGTTAGCACCAACACATTCAGTATCGGCATGCCTGGCATGTACTTGGAGACGGGCATTATATTGCAGCTGTTCTGGTCGCTGTCGTCCTGCGCCGGGAGGACGTGGTGGTGCCCTGGCGGGCAGCGGCTGCGGTGCTGCTGCTGTGTCCGTGGTGGTCAGGCGGCGGCGCCCCCGCCGCAGCATCTCTGGAGCCTCTGTTTTCCAACTCTGTTTTTTCGATCAACTGGTACCAATGTATGTATTTCATATTGTATTTGTGAGTTAAAGAAAAGAATATATCTGTAAAAGGAGAAAAAGGGCAAATTAGCAAAGAAACAATCTAATGTGTGGCAAATAGTAGAAGCCTAAGTAATGTGTGGCAAATTATAAAGATCTGAACTAATGTGTGGCAAATTATAAATTCTCCCGTGCGAGAAGAGGGTGGACAGGGGCCCTCCCATCAGCCAGTGGTCATGCCAGAAGGAGGTGCGCAGCCCATCCCCGACCGTTAATTTCGTGGAGGCACGGTACAGGGGGACGAGTGCACGGAGGGCCGCCGAGTGCTCGCCATCCGGAGCAGCACGGGAGCGGTCGACGATGCAGGAGCCTCCAAGCATGGACCACTTCCAGGTGGCCCAAGGGGACTTGCCGTCCACGTGGAGGCGGTGAAGAAGCTTGATGAAGAAGCGGGAGTTCTGGACAGCGAGCGCACGCACCCCGAGCCCGGCCCCCTTCGTCTTTGGAGCAACAGACCTTGTAGCAAAACTGCATACGAGCATATTCGACGATTCAGGGTAGACATCTAAGAGCAAGTACAATAGAGTCCAGTCAGCTGGCTATAAGACATTAAATAATATATCTTAGATGAGTTGGAGGAGAGAGAAGGGGAGAGAGAAGAGAGGTGGGCTACTATGCAATAGCCAGCTCTTGCACGTGCTCCTAGGCACTTTGTGAGAGTGAAAGGTGGGCCATGTGTTAGTAAAGTAGTTCATTCTTATAGCCAACTATTATACATGTTAGCTATATGGTAACTACAAATGACATGACATCTTGTTATAGCCAACAGTTGGCTATATTATTGGAATTGCTCTAAGAAAACAGCGCTGACCACATGAACTGCGCACACTAAACCACCAATCTAGGGACTTTATGATTCAAATATAATCAATTGATAAATACCAAATAGTAAAAAAAAGCAGCAGGAATACTTCGTTGCAGATTTTAGTAGGGTGAAGAAGTTGACTATGAACATATACTTGCGTGTTTAAAAGTGAACAGACAGCGTGCAGAAAAAATACACATGGAAGAAGTTCATGCATATCCTGGTTCGCAAACCGTACAAAATGAAATAAATTTTTCGATAAAGGGAATATATTAATATAAAGAAGATACCAATTACACACAGCCTCTGCAACAACACACCACCCTAATGGCACTACGGATGCACACAGCAAAAAAATGAAAAAAAAAACTAAGAAATAAAAGTCCCGCTACAGTATCTCGGGCCTAACAACAGCAATACATCCACCGCCAAGACAACACCTGAATTACAGACTCTCCAAAAAACGACGCCTCCAAGAAGGGAACAGTGCTCAAACACCGTCGTCGCCCGATCAAAGATCTTAGGTTTTCACCCTGAAGATAGTTCCCGCTCTCAAAACAATGCCTCCACCAAGGTCATTGCCAGGCACAACCAGTTAAGGCCAGATTTTGGGTTTTCACCCTGAAAGGTAGGACTCTGCACTTCACTTGTGTTGTCGCCCCCACTTTCATACCGCTGCTGTGAAGCCCGGAAAACCAAGCAAGTCTCTCAACAGTGCGGAGACTTGAACCTCCCTTAGCTAGTCCTCTCCTCCGGCCTTCATGAAATTCTCTTCTTCCGACTTTCATCATGGATCCATCCTCACTTGATGTCAACACAGAAGAAGAGCTTCGTGCCGCTACATCCAGAACCAATCGATCGGAATAAAAGCATGGGTGCGCACTACCGAATACCTCCGATCCAGCAAAATCCAGGCAAAGCACTGTTACATTCGCCGGTGGAGCCTTCCGGAACTCAACCCACCGGCCAGATCACGAGTCCAGGCCTCTGGTAGGTCCTTCTCTTCACGCAAGAGAGGCCCTAGGACCGTCGCCTTTATACAGGTCGGACCCCCACGTCGACGACCATCCCGGGCTGGCCAATCCAACCCTCCACTGGCTACACCATCACCGGCTTCCAAGCTCCTCCATCTCGCCGCCGGATCGCGGTGATAGATCAAAAGATCCACCACCACCAACCGTAGGCCGACCCTCTCCAGCGTAGAAGAGAGCCACCTCCGCCATCGAACCCAAGGCTGCTACCCCGGGCGCCCTCGTGACGCGGAAGAAGCCCGAGATCGCTTCCACGCACCGACGAGAGGCGGGGGGAGGGCATGGCGCAGACCGAGGGCCTGGCCGCCGCCCACCACCAGCCCCTGCCGGTGTGCTGCGGGTGGAAGCCTACGGGGGAGGGGGACCGCAGCGCAAGAGCCGCCGCCCATCACCATCCGTGCCGGCCGCCGCCGCGTGCGTCGAGGAGGGGATAGCCCGTCCGCCGTCCCCCACGTCAGCGAGGAAAGGCCCTCGCCGCCGCCATGCCCCGTGGGTCTAATTTACCCCGGCGGCGCTACCGGCGGCGGCGGTTAGGGTTGGGGAGGGGTTCGGGAGAGGAGGGGGTCGGGAGGGGTTGAGGAAAATGCGATTCTTTTTCCTACCAGGTAGATGGTCGTCACTTCCTCGGTCCAAAAAAAAAAAGAAACAAATACTAGTAGTAATTGATGACCGTTAACCCAAATGATGAGCTTACTTCCTCAAAAGATGATCAAGCGCACAAAATGACCAAGAAAGGAAGTTTAATAGGCGATCGGCCCAAAAGAGCTGATTCATAGATTGAAGCTTCTCTAAGAAGGTGGATCCGATCTCTCCTCCTCTGATTGTACGACCTCAGATTGTTGCCTCGTCAAACGCGATCGACCGCTCGAACCCGCAACACCTTCACCAGTTCCCATCTCCACTTCCCGACTCCGGCACTGATCTCGCCCTACTGCGCACTCCCGCCACCTGCTTCACCCTCCTCATCCGCACAAATCGCCAACGTGAGCCTCAGATTTACCTTGGATTTGGTTGGCAGAAACCTAGTTATCGGCGGCGAGAACTGCGACGAGGTATCCGACTGGAGGGAAGTGGTGGGGAAAACATGGTGGAAGGTGGAACCGCGCGGAGCGTGTAGGCTCTCCCCCATCCACCCTGGCCTGCCATGGACAGGAATCGAGGTCATCCCGCCATGAATAGTACTACGGGTCAGACGTGACGCGGACCTGGCCAGAAATCACGAGAGCGACATCATATACTTGCGAGATACATGACGGATACCTCTCTGATATTAAAAAACCATTTGTAAAATTATGTAGACCTCATATATAGAGCCATAGAGGTCTACGCAGGAGGAGGTTGAAATGTTTGATTCAGATGCTACCATTGTATACTTAGGAATATAAACAAAGCTAGGAGAGAGTTTAACCTGATCTGCTTAAGATATGTAGGAAAGGATCATATTGTGCTCAAATGTGACTGATCCTATGTTTGGCAGCTCCATATCAAAAGTTGACGCGGCCGAATGAATATTTATATCATCTTATTAGTATTACTAGACTGACCTATTTTCTATTAAAATTGCTCATATCTTTCTGATTATTTATTATACGCTACTATATACAAACATACTCCCTCCAACCCAAGGCTTAAGGCGTAAAAAAATTGGCACGTTGATTAAGGAGCATCCAGCAAGATAAATCCTTCCATACATGCCCCTATTAAATCGTTAGATTCGTTCCTTAATTTCCCTTCTAACTGTGAGCTGATTCCTAATTTATTTGCCCACCTCCACCGCATGCACATTGATACGTCCAATTTGCATCACTATTTTATATCATAATTTGTTGTTATTCATTGATATATTTCATATTGGGACACAATACTTATGTTATTTTATCTATTTTGCATGTTTCATCATTATTGGAGGATCAAGCATCGGAGCCAGGATTCTGCTGGAAAAAACACCGTCAGAATGCAATATTTCGGAAGATCAACTGTGGAACGAAATTACACGTAAATTCCTATTTTTCCAGATGACGAAGAAAGCCAGAAGGGGGAGCCAGCTAGACCCAAGGTGGGCCCAGACAACATGGCGGCGCGGCCCATGGCCTGGCCGCGCCACCATGGTGTGTGGGGGCCCCACAGCCCCTCTCGCCTCCTTTTCTTCGCGTACTCCTTCGTCCCGAAAACCTAAGCCACAGGGGTACCTCACGAAGAGTTACAGCCGCCTCTGCGGGGCGGAGAACACCAGAGAGAAAAGAGCTCTCCGGCGGGCAGGAATCCGCCGGGGAAATTCCCTCCCGGAGGGGGAAATCGACGCCATCGTCATCGTTATCGAGCTGGACATCATCTCCATCATCATCATCATCATCTCCACCATCTACACCGCCATCACCACCGCTGCACCTCGTCACCGCTGTAACAATTTGGGTTGGATCTTGATTGTTTGATAGGGGAAACTCTCCCGGTGTTACTTTCTATTTGTTATTGATGCTATTGAGTGAAACCATAGAACCAAGGTTTATGTTCAGATTGTTATTCATCATCATATCACCTCTGATTGTATTCCATATGATGTCTCGTGAGTAGTTCGTTTAGTTCTTGAGGACATGGGTGAAGTCTAAATGTTAGTAGTAAACTATGGTTGAGTAATATTCAATGTTATGATATTTAAGTTGTGGTGTCATTCTTCTAGTGGTGTCGTGTGAACGTCGACTACACGATACTTCACCATTTATGGGCCTAGGGAGTGCATCTTGTATTCGGTTGCTAATTGCGGGGTTGCCGGAGTGACGAAACCTAAGCCCCCGTTAGTATACCGATGCAAGAGGGATCGTAGGATCTCGAGTTTAAGGCTGTGGTTAGATTTATCTTAATTACTTTCTTGTAGTTGCGGATGCTTGCAAGGGGTATAATCACAAGTATGTATTAGTCCTAGGAAGGGCGGTGCATTAGCATAGGTTCACCCACACAACACTTATCAAAACAATGAAGATTATTTAGCTACATGAAGCGAAAGCACTAGACTAACATCCCCGTGTGTCCTCAAGAACGTTTGGTCATTATAAGTAAACAAACCGGCTTGTCCTTTGTGCTAAAAAGGATTGGGCCACTCGCTGCAATTATTTCTCTCGTATTTTACTTACTCGTACTTTATTCATCTATTACATCAAAACCCTTTGAATACTTGTTTGTGAGCATTTACAGTGAATCCTTCATCGAAACTACTTGTCAACACCTTCTGCTCCTCGTTGGGATCAACATTCTTACTTATCAAAGATACTACGATACACCCCCTATACTTGTGGGTCATCAAGACTATTTTCTGGCGCCGTTGCCGGGGAGTGAAGCGCTATTGGTAAGTGGAATTGGTAAGGAAAACCTTTACTGTTTGTGCTGATTTTTATTTCTGCCTGCTGCTATAAGTCATTATGGAGAGATCTTCTCCTCAATTTCTATTTGGGAAATCTACTACTACTGCAACGGTAGCGGATGAAGCGCCAGGTGAGGAAGTGATACCATATAAAATACCTATGAAAATTATTGAACGTGTTATGGATAACTGATACGTCTCCAACGTATCGATAATTTCTTATGTTCCATGCTACTTTATTGATGATACCTACATGTTTTATGCACATTATATGTCATATTTATGCATTTTCTGGAACTAACCTATTAACAAGATGCCGAAGAGCCGATTCTTGTTTTCTGCTGTTTTTGGTTTCAGAAATCCTAGTAAGGAAATATTCTCGGAATTGGACGAAACTTTCGCCCGGGGTCCTATTTTTGCACGAAGCTTCCAGAAGACCGAAGAGATAACGAAGTGGGGCCACGAGGCAGCCAGGGGACAGGGCGGCGCGGCCCAAGCCCTGGCCGCGCGGCCCTACCCCCTGGGCACCTCGTGTGGCCCCCTGACCTACCCTTCCGCCTACTTAAAGCCTCCGTCGCGAAACCCCCAGTACCGAGAGCCACGATACGGAAAACCTTCCGGAGACGCCGCCGCCGCGAATCCCATCTCGGGGGATTCAGGAGATCGCCTCCGGCACCCTGCCGGAGAGGGGATTCATCTCCCGGAGGACTCTTCATCGCCATGATCGCCTCCGGAGTGATGAGTGAGTAGTTCACCCCTGGACCATGGGTCCATAGCGGTAGCTAGATGGTCGTCTTCTCCTTGTTGTGCTTCATTGTTGGATCTTGTGAGCTGCCTAACATGATCAAGATCATCTATCTGTAATTCTATATGTTGTGTTTGTCGGGATCCGATGGATAGAGAATACTATGTTATGGTGATTATCAATCTATTGTTTATGTGTTGTTTATGATCTTGCATGCTCTCCGTTATTAGTAGAGGCTCGGCCAAGTTTTTGCTCTTAACTCCAAGAGGGAGTATTTATGCTCGATAGTGGGTTCATGCCTTCATTGACACCTGGGATCGTGACAGTAGGTTCTAAGGTTGTGATGTGCTGTTGCCACTAGGGATAAAACAGTGATGCTATGTCTAAGGATGTAGTTATTGATTACATTACGCACCATACTTAATGCAATTGTCTGTTGCTTAGCAACTTAATACTGAATGGGGTTCGGATGATAACCTGAAGGTGGACTTTTTAGGCATAGATGCAGTTGGATGGCGGTCTATGTACTTTGTCGTAATGCCCAATTAAATCTCACTATATTTATCATATCATGTATATGCATTGTTATGCCTTTTTCTATTTTTCAATTGCCCGACTGTAATTTGTTCACCCAACATGCTTTTATCTTATGGGAGAGACACCTCTAGTGAACTGTGGACCCCGGTCCTATTCTTTACATAGCATAAATTCTACTGCAATTGTGTTTTACTATTTTCTTTGCAAACATCTTCCACTCGATACGTTTAATCCTTTGTTACAGCAAGCCGGTGAGATTGACAACCTCATCTGTTTCGTTGGGGCAAAGTACTTTGGTTTTGTTGTGCGAGATTCCACGTTGGCGCCGGAATCCCTGTTGTTGCGCCGCATCACATTTCGCCACCATCAACCTTCAACGTGCTTCTTGACTCCTACTGGTCCGATTAAACCTTGGTTTCTTACTGAGGGAAACTTGCCACTGTGTGCATCATACCTTCCTCTTGGGGTTCCCAACGGACGTGTACATCTACGCGCATCAAGCAAATTTCTGGCGCCGTTGCCGGGGAGATCAAGACACGCTGCAAGGGGAGTCTCCACTTCTCAATCTCTTTACTTTGTTTTTGTCTTGCTTTATTTTATTTACTATTTTGTTTGCTGCACTAAATCAAAACACAAAAAAATTAGTTGTTAGTTTTAGTTTATTTACTGTCTTGCTCTCTATATCGAAAACACAAAAAAAAATTAGTTACTTGCATTTACTTTATCTAGTTTGCTTTATTTACTGTTGCTAAAATGAATACCCCTGAAAATACTAAGTTGTGTGACTTCACAAATGCAAATAATAATGATTTCCTATGCACACCTATTGCTCCACCCGCTACTACAGCAGAATTCTTTGAAATTAAACCTGCTTTACTAAATCTTGTCATGAGAGATCAATTTTCTGGTGTTAGTTCGGATGATGCTCCTGCCCATCTCAATAATTTTGTTGAACTTTGTGAAATGCAAAAGTATAAAGATGTAGATGGTGATATTATTAAATTGAAAGTGTTTCCTTTCTCATTAAGAGGAAGAGCTAAAGATTGGTTGCTATCTTTGCCTAAGAATAGTATTGATTCATGGACTAAATGCAAGGATGCTTTTATTGGTAGATATTATCCTCCCGCTAAAATTATATCTTTGAGAAGTAGCATAATGAATTTTAAGCAATTAGATACTGAACATGTTGCTCAAGCATGGGAGAGAATGAAAACTTTGGTAAAGAATTGCCCAACCCATGGACTGACTACTTGGATGATCATCCAAACCTTCTATGCAGGACTAAATTTTTCTTCGCGGAATTTGTTGGATTCAGCTGCTGGAGGTACCTTTATGTCTATCACATTGGGGGCGGCTACAAAACTTCTTGATGATATGATGATAAATTACTCTGAATGGTACACGGAAAGAGCTCCACAAGGTAAGAAGGTAAATTCTGTTGAAGAAACCTCTTCCTTGAGTGATAAGATTGACGTGATTATGTCTATGCTTGTGAATGGTAGATCTAATGTTGATCCAAATAATGTTCCTTTAGCTTCATTGGTTGCTCAAGAAGAAAATGTTGATGTGAATTTCATTAAAAATAATAATTTCAACAACAATGCTTATAGGAACAACTCTGGTAATAACTATAGGCCATATCCTTCGCTAATGGTAATGGTTATGGTAATTCTTATGGGAATTCTTACAATAATAATAGGAGTGTACCCTCTGGTCTTGAAGCCATGCTTAAAGAATTTATTAGTACACAAACTGCTTTTAACAAATCTGTTGAGGAAAAGCTTGATAAAATTGATACTATTGCTTCTAGAGTTGATAAACTTGCCTCTGATGTTAATCTTTTAAAATTGAAAGTTATGCATAATAATGATATTGAT
>NC_061509.1:53088848-53142330 GCF_022539505.1 Lolium rigidum
TCATTACATGCGAGATTTAGCGGATGCGCCAAATTCAGAGATAGATCATGATCATGGTAACACACTTTTCAATGTAACTAGCAGAGTGGCCCGCGCTCACGCGCGGGCTACACTTTAATGGGTTTTCAATTTTATTTATTATCTATTAAATATATAGTAATCTTTGGAACTAATGAACATTTAACTTCTAAGTAAACTTTAGGATTACAATTATTATATTTCATTTAATATACTTTGTATTTTGCGTAGGTTTTAAAATTTTATTTTATCTTACTGAATATAGTATCGTATTGAAAAAAACTTTGTAATGATACAAATTTTGTACGGTTAATATTTTTATATTTAAAGTAATTTTTGGCTAAAGAAAAAACGCGAAAAACGAAGATGCCTTATTTACCAAAACCCTCTTGAGGGAGTAAACAATAGTACTCCTCCGTGTTTGCATATAAGGTCATCACATATTTGTAGGCAAATCTTTAACTAATAATTTAACCAAGAAAATATGAGATATCTTCCCAAATATATTTCATGCAGATTCAAGTTTAGAAGATGTTTCTGGCAACCGTTTATTTATGTATGAAATCATATTTTGTTGACCAAATGAGTTGTCAAAGTTTTGCCTAGAACTATCACATTGGCCTTAAAGCATCTCCAGCCGCGTCCCCTAAAGCGTCCCCCAAATGGTGCCGGATCGATCGTTTGGGGGACGTGTTTTCCTCGTGCTGCGTTTGGGGGACGTCGCTTCCCAGCCGCGTCCCCCAAACATGCTCCTAAAACTTTAAAATAACATTGTATTTCTATTTTAATAGATAGAAGAAATCTGTAGGTACGGTGAAGAAATAAGTTGTACTAATTTTCAAAGCGGTGTAACATAAACAAATTACATATAAAAACTTTGAAAAAACATAAACAAATTACGTATAAATACTTCGGAAAAATGAACTAATTTTATAGACTCTTGAATAGAACTCGATGGAGATCAAGTATTCTTAGAGATATAGTTATCATTCTTTTCTCACTAAAGAAAAGCAAAATATCACTTACCTTGAGTTTAAGAATGTACCTTATATTAGTACATTGGTACGCCAATGTACTACAAAGTATAGACTCTTGAATAGAACTCAATGGAGATCAAGTATTCTTAGAGATATAGTTATCATTCTTTTCTCACTAAAGAAAAGCAAAATATCCATGCTATGTATATACAAATTCCCATATTATCTCTTATAATCTCAGAATTTGTGCCTTTTTCTGCATACAAATACAAATGAAGTCAAGATCAAACATAGCCGCTCAATTTTTGCCTTTTGTTCTGCATACAAACAAAAATAAAGTCAAGTAAATAGGTAACTTTGAAGATCTTAACTGAATAGCTTTCTTTGCTTAATCAAGTACATAACAGCGCGCGGGTAAGCCAATGAAAAATTAGTTTTCCCTCCTCTATCTTGATAACCTCTTCTCTCCCCCTCCCTCCCTCCCTATTTCTCTCTCTCCTACCTGGGTGATTCTGATTCATCTTCCACTGCTCGTGTCCACTCCGGTGGGTTTTGTGACTTTTCTACCAAAAATTAATCTCTCATAATATTACGATACATACTTTTCTTTCCTATAACCATGCTTACTTATATCTAATAAAAACTGTACCTCTATTTACGGGCCATCTGAAACACACGTACTTCTTCTCTTTATCAACATAGAGCCGTATCTGCAATGGATGTATAAAAAAATTCTTCATCTAACTCAATCATCAGCAAATTATACTTTACACACGGATGGATGCCTGATGTTTTAATAATCCAATATTAATAGACAATTCGATTGATGCACATCTGATTTTAAGTCCTATGGTATTATTCATATTTTTTGTTATGGGAATTTGCAGAGAAGTGAAATATATGATTTCTATTTGAAGTACGAAAGAAGCCAACGACGCTTTATTACCATAATTTTATTATTTTGAAAAATATTCTTTTTTTGTAGAGAAGATAATCGACATGAACTTCGTAGCTGGAGATGTACAATCCACAAACATCTTGTTCCCCTAAATCTATACTAAGCTCAACTTCACATGTGTTCAACCCAAAGAATCCACATATGAATAAGTAATTTTAAATACCAAAACTACTTCTGGGATATAGATGTTTCGTACATGTCATCATATATGTGGTACGCCCCCGTGTGGCGGCGGGAGGGGAAACCCTAAATCTAGCCCCTCGGTCGTCCCTCTCTGCTCCCTCCCCTCGCCGTCGCCGTCGATCTCGGCCGGGCTCGGCCTGGCTGGCCGGCGGCGGCGAGGATCGTTTGTCCTCCCGAGTCGAGGGGGCCGGCGCGGGCCGGTGTCCTTGGCGGAGGCGTGGCGCTACCGGGTGCCACGGCGTCCTCCTCGGTTGCGCGTGGCGGCGGCCGTCGCTAGGGCGTGGACGAACGGCAGGGGAGGCGCCTCTGTCTTTGGCGGCGGCGACCCGGGACCTCCATGATGGCGGCTGGGAGGTGGGATTGGATCCTGCCGGCGTCGGCACCCTGGAAGCGGCGGTTTGCTTCGCCGGCCTGCGGATTTCAGGCGTTGGCGGTGCGGATCTGATCTCCGCGAGGTGTGAGGAGCAGTGCTGGGGCGGTGCCCCCGGGCAGCGACGGCGGCCACGGCGAGGGCCCTGGGCCGGGAGGGCTGCGCGGCGGCGGCTTCGGGTTGGCCACGAGTTTGCTGCGAGAGGTCTGCGTTGGCGGCGTGGTTTGCGTGCGGCGCGGTGGTGGAGTGCCGTCGCCGGCGTGTGGAGGCCAGGGCGGGCGCGACATGTCCCTGGGAGAAGGAGCTCGGTGAGGGGCGCGACGGGACGGCGGCCTCGGTTTCCTCGGCGGTGTGGCGGCCGCGTGGGCGGCGTGGCGATCGGATCTGGGAGTTCTTGTCTGCGGGCTTCGGCGTTCGTCTTCGGGCCCCGTGTTGGTGTTGGTCGGCGTCCCCTCTATGTGGCGTTCCGGCGGCGCTCACGGTGTTCTTCGGCGTTGCTCCGTTGGCTGCAGGCGCGTTGCTCCGAGGTTGCGATCCGGCGGATGCAGGTGGTGGTTTGTGCCGGTCCTCTTTTGGGCGGGCGTGAGTTTCTTGGGACTCTTCGCTGGGCGAATGCTTTGTCTTGGCGGCCGGCCAGGACCGACGACGGTGACGCCCGTGGGCGCCGCTTCCTTCTTGAAGGCGTCGTCGAAGCGGGTGTCTCCTGATCTCCGCCCGGGCTCTCCGGGGGAAACCCTAGATTCCTCACGGGATCGAGCGTGGGCGGCGCTCTTGTGTCGCTTTGCCTCTTGGGGCCTCGCTTTGGACGTCCACTGGTCAGAGGGGTTTGTGGAGTGTTTTGGCGGTTCGGTGGAGGCGGGTTCGTCTTCGGCCAGGTGGGACGCGGCCTCGGGGTCGGTGTGGTAGTTGGAGCGATGACTCCAGTCTTTTTCGCCTCCGCCTGTTGCGTTGAGGTGTGGTGTCGACCTGGTTGGTCGTCGACCCGTGTGGAGCGCAGCCTCGGGGCTGGCGTGTGGTGTCGTGTTGTAACGGTTTTTCGGCCAGTTTTCCTCATAAACGGGCTAACTCTTTTCTCCTATATCAATGAAAGGCAAAGCTTTTGCCTCGTTTCAAAAAAAATATATGTGGTACGCGTGTTGTTAAATTAGTTATATGTACGTGGGCTCTTCGTAAGCAATTGAACGATAGATGAATCAAAGCAATTATAGGTCTGGAGACAATAAGCTGTGACGTACAGGTTGCCAAGACCTTGCTCTGACGCGCGCGAAGCAGGAACCAAGTTTTCTTGCATGGTGTGCATGAATATTTTATTTTTTGAACAGAGCATGAGAACTGGAGAACATGCAGAATTGCTGATGCATGATGACCTGGCTTGCTTGATGATTTCTGCTGTCGTAGTTAGATGATCAGTAAGGCATCGACTGTGTGGAGAAGTTGCAAGATTATATATACATGCACGTCGCAAAACTGATTAAAGAGACAACTCATTATAATTGGCTAACCTGGCCCTAGTAGATCGATAAGCTGAGCTAGCAATAAACGGGAAGGTATCCTTGCCCCTGGCCACCACATACGAATATACGATCCACTGCATGAAGAGTACGAACTCGATTGAATGCTGCCTGCTGACTGCTGATCTGCTGTTCAGAGAAAGATCAAATCTGCTTATCCCGGCCGATCTTGGCGCAGATGCCGGATGATTTGTAGATGTGGCTGGACTTGATGACGAAGGAGAAGAATGAATTGGATCATCGACATAAAGACCATGACAATATCTTTCGATTTGCAGCATAACTTGCATGCTTTGTACATACCGAGGCATCATCGTAGCAAATGCTCCCCGGCATCCGCCGCTTTCTCTCCTTTGAATCATTGTGTTCTCTCGATCAGTCATGGGCCGGGATCCAAGCTCTTGATCAATTAAGGATATTTTCCAAGCAGGACAGGTACTTTAAGGGCGAGCAGCCCTGGCCGCCCAAGATCCGAAAGAAGTGGTGGCCGTGGAGACCGCGTCCTTCATGTCTTTCCGGCGTCTGCACGCCGACGTCACCATGTACCTCGCAGGCCCAATCTCCATGCTCTGCTACTCATCGAGACCTCCTCTTCCACCTTCCTCCTCTTCCTAGACGTTTCCTCCGCCCCACGCTCCGCCACCAACCTGAGCTGTCGGATTTCCGTCCTTCTCCGCCGCCCCGCTCGGCTCCCGACGTTGCACTCGGCCCGCTTCTTCCCCTCGGCCGCCGCCGGCACGTCGCTGCAAACCATCCACATGAATCGCAGACCAAACATATGGGCTCCTCAAAGCAAAGGAGCTTCTCAAACAAACAACGCATGCTGACTTCGGCCTTACGGCGTTGATTTGCTGAGTGCTTCAGCCGGCTGCAACAAAGAAGGCCTATGAGATGCAGGATCTGGAGCGGCCGCTAGAGAACTCTGATCTCTTTTTTTCATCAGAATTCTAGACGCTAATTAGTTTAGGGTTTGAGAGGTAGTAGTTTTTTTAGGTCGTGGCAGTGGTGGGTAATTAATGCCATGTTGTTATCCTAAGGATCTATGGTTGTGGATTTTTACTCCATAAATTTAACGGCCAGATGTTTCTAATTATTGTGGGATTTTCTAGCATAATTCTATTTTTCTGGTTAACCCTTAATGCGCTTTTAATATATAATAGATGATGATTTGATGTTGCACTCGACCTTGAACATAAGTCCTAGTACGGTTTCACAATTTTGTATCATTATACTTTGCAAGTTTTAGAGGATGCGCCCATTTTCAGAGGTAGATCATGATCATGGTAACAAATTTTAAACGTGATGATGATTTGATTTTGCACTCGACCATGAACAGAAGTACTACTACTGTCTCACAATTTCTTTATCATTATACTTTGCCAGATTTAGCGGATGCGCCAAATTTAGAGATAGATCATGATCATGGTAACAAATTTTCAACGTGATGATGATTTGATGTTGCACTCGGGCTTGAACAGAAGTACTAGTACGGTCACTAATTTTTTTAGCATTATACTTTGCAACGAATGCACCAATTTCAGGTGCATGTCACCAGATCTGTGTCCGATGATGATCATGGTAGTAACCGATGTTCAACTTGATGATGATTTGATTTTACAGTCGGCCTTGAACAGAGGTACTAGTACGGTCTCACAATTTTTTATCATTATACTTGTACCTTAGCGAAATTCAAAATCTCATAGCGGCAAAACTTCCCGCCCACAAAATACAAAAATTTCACACGCTTCCAAATTCCGATTCTACCCCTGTGGAGATGACAGCAAAGTCGGTTGGTGGGGGGGGTCTGGCCGTCATTTTTTGGATCACCACCTCCCTAGCCCCGGATACCCTCCCAAAAAAAATTCATTTCCCTCAGTCTCTCATCTGAGACCACCCACCGGAACTTCTCAAGTCCCTCTCTCTACCACCTCCACGACCACCGCACCGGAACATCCCCGCCGGACTTCCCTGGCCTACCCGAGCCCTCACGATCCTCATCATCCGGCTGCCTGCCGGAGCCGCTTCATCGACGCCGTCATCAACCGGACCGGATCATCCCCGCCGAACCTCGAAACCATATGCTCATCCAGCAGTCTACCGCAGTCGCTTCAGCTGCGGCATCGTCCACCCCACCGGAGCCGCTTCGCCGGATCCGTCGTCCACCGCATCGGATCTTGCTCACCGACACCGCTGTGCATGAACCGGATCTGCTTCACCGGCGCAGTGCATGATCTAAACTCTTCTACTGTCGCTTTTCTATTGCTTGCCTGCAAGTTCTTGTTTAATCTTGGGGGAACCCGTTTGTGCTAACGACGCGCCGTTACGTTTTTGCGAGATGAGATGAGTAACCATGAAGTGTAATGGCCGTCTCTCCAACCCCAAGTAGCACATGTAGCGTACTTCATCACCGGATCTATCAACCCCGGGAAGATCTGCTGTGACTCCCACGAGTGCTTCTCCTAATGTAAGTCCCTTGTTTTAGCGCCATGTTCTGGGTTCGGATTCTTGTTTGTACGAAGCTCTTTTAGTTCATTCCTAGCTATGACCGTAACACGTTGCTATTTTCTACTTCATTGCTAACTTTAAGCGATTGAACATTTTGGTTTGCATTCCCTGCTCTGTAGATGTAGCCATCATAACTTCTATCTTGCTCGAGTCGTTGTTACAAAAATTATAGGTATTATAGTAACATCCTGCTATTATTTAGTTCATGGCCAATTTTAAGTAATTGCACATGTTGGTTCGCATTCCCTGCTCTATAGCTTTTGGCATCGTAACTTCTATATTTGGTTTACATTCCCTGCTCTCGTAGATCTAGCCATCATAACTTTATCTTGCTCAGTCGTTGTTACAAAAATTATGGCCTGCCACTATGTTGTTTGTGCCAATTTTTTACTCCATGAACATGTTGGCTTGCATTCCCTGTACTACAGGTGATGCCATTGTTTTGTATCTAGTTCATTGTAAGCTAACAAAGTAAGGACTTAGTTTGGCATGCTATCACTCGCTATCTAGCCTGTAGTACAAATAAACTTGTCATACTACTAGATAATAATTTTGCGTGCCATCTTGTTCTTCAAAAGCTGAATTATTGACTTGTTTCTCTGACTTGGCATGACGCTCACATATGGAAAGCTGAACATATTGGTTTGCATTCCCTCTTATACAAGTTCACAGGTGATCCCACTATATTCTGTATCTGGTCCATCCTAAGCTCCAGCATTAACTATCCTCTATGTGTTGCTCATTACAAGTTTATATCCCGAAACATCTTGATTTGCATCCCCTTCACTATAAGTTCAGGAGTATTATTTAGTTCACGGCCAAAATGAAGTAATTGCACTTGGCACATGTTGGTTCACATTCCCTCTTTAGCTTTTGCCATCGTAACTTCTATTTTTGGTTTACATTCCCTGCTCTGTAGATGTAGCCATCATAACTTCATCTTGCTCAGTCGTTGTTACAAAATTTATAGCCTGCTACTATGTTGTTCATGCCAATTTTGTACTCCTCGAACATGTTGGTTTGCATGGGACTCGACGAGTAGTAAGTCTCGTTGTTTCATTCTAACATGCTCTGTTATATTGGCTGTTGGTATGCGGCATGCACTCTTTGTTTGCTTATTGTGCGCATTACAATGATCTTGTTATAACGACGAAATGATGAGTTCCAAATTCTTTGGCAAACAATATTGTAGTGTCTTTGCCTTTCCATTGTTGCTGGTCTTAACTTGTAATGTCTTTGTTTCAGATATAGGTGCTGCATGGACAACTTAAAAGATTGCCGGATCGCTTCATTGTATTGCTAGGTTTAATTACCATTCAATTTCTGTGGGTTCTGTAATATTTTTTTCAATGCCTTGCAGTTGATGTAATATTTAGTTAGTTTTTATAGTTCTTTCGCGCATTTTTTCTTTGGTGCTTGTGGTAAGTGAGGCTATCCGAGAGAAATCAATGCTGCGTAAATATTCTCAGTATCTAAATCACGAATTCCCATCCCTTAAACGGCCCAATTAAGCGAAATCACATATGTGCCTGCCCGCAAAATCCTAAAGCGCATATTATGCTGGCATATAAACAGCAACTAAACGGGCTGGCCCACTTACTTCTTGGGCCAGCCCGTTTGAGTTACGGTGGACCCCACACTCTAATTGGGCTGGCCCACTTGATTTAAGGTGGACCCCACCCACTACTGGGCCGGCCCACTAATTAGTTGGGCCAGCCCATTTGCTTTTGTGGTGGACCCCACATACTAAACGGGCCGGCCCTTCAAGAGGAAAGTGGGACCCACCTGTGTTTTTGGCCCGGCCCACTATCTTGTTGGGCCGGCCCACTTGCAAAATGGTGGACCCCACATACTATTTGGGCCGGCCTTTTAACAGGAAAGTGGGGCCCACCTGTGCTTTTGGCCCGGCCCACTATCTTGTTGGGCCAGCCCACTTGCTATATGGTGGTCCCACATGGTAAATGGGCCGGCCCTTTAATAGGAAGGTGGGACCCACCTGTGTTTTTGGCCCGGCCCACTATCTTGTTGGGCCGGCCCACTTTCTATATGGTGGACCCCACATACCAAATGGCCCGGCCCATTAACAGGAATGTGGGACCCACCTGTGTTTTTGGCCGGCCCACTATCTTGGTGGGCCAGCCCACTTGCTATATGGTGGACCCCACATACTAAATGGGCCGGCCCTTTAACAGGAAGGTGGGACCCACCTGTGTTTTTGGCCCGGCCCACTATCTTGTTGGGCCGGCCCACTTGCTATATGGTGGACCCCACATACTAAATGGGCCGGCCCTTTAACGGGAGAGTGAGACCCACTCGTGTTTTTGGCCCGGCCCACTAGCTTGTTGGGCCGGCCCACTTGCTATATGGTGGACCCCACACACTAAATGGGCCGGCCTTTTAACGAGAAAGTGGGACCCACTGTGTTTTTGGCCCGGCCCACTTGCTTCTTGGGTCGGCCCGATTGCCTGTAAGGTGGACCCCACATGTTAAATGGGCCGGCCCATTTAAGTTTTGACCAGATCAACATTAGAGGTTAGGCCCGGCCCACGTAACTAATGGACCAGCCCGACTATATAGTTGACCGGTCAAACTATGTCATCCGGCCCGGCCCGCTTAAGACGTGGCGGGCCTCGTGTGGGCCTACCATCTACCACGGGGTTTCAGCTGGTTAACGCCGTTAACCGCCGATTAACGGCGTCCGCCACGTGTCAGTTTGCATGACGTCAGCAGTCAACGGGCTCCCGGAAACACTTGGGCAACGGTCCGATTTTCCGTGGCGGAAGGGCGCCCAAGCGCGACGGACCGAAAAAATCGTCGTTGGACTTTGCCTGACGCAGTTTCGACAACAGAACCCATATCGTCGGGTTAGGCCCATAGGCGACGAAAAATGCCCCTTAGTTGACGATTTTGGGACGTTGTCTATCAGAACTTTTCTTGTAGTGATTAGTATACTATGCATGAGGCTTGCAACTTGTAAGATATAATTTACATAACTCATATGCTTTATTACTACCGTTGACAAAATTGTTTCATATTTTCAAAATAAAAGCTCTAGCACAAATACAGGCAATCGATGCTTTCCTCTTTGAAGGACCTTTCTTTTACTTTTATTGTTGAGTCGGTTTACCTATCTCTCTCCACCTCAAGAAGCAAACACTTGTGTGAAGCTGTGCATTGATTCCTACATACTTGCATATTGCACTTGTTATATTACTTTATGTTGACAATATCCATGAGATATACATGTTATAAGTTGGAAGCAACCGCTGAAACTTAATCTTCCTTTGTGTTGCTTCAACACCTTTACTTTGATTTATTGCTTTATGAGTTAACTCTTATGCAAGACTTATTGATGCTTGTCTTGAAGTACTATTCATGAAAAGTCTTTACTTTATGATTCACTTGTTTACTGATGTCATTACCATTGTTTTGATCGCTGCATTCATTACATATGTTTACAAATAGTATGATCAAGATTATGATGGCATGTCACTTCAGAAATTATCTTTGTTATCGTTTTACCTGCTCGGGACGAGCGGAACTAAGCTTAGGGATGCCGATACGTCTCCAACGTATCGATAATTTCTTATGTTCCATGCTACTTTATTGATGATATCTACATGTTTTATGCACATTATATGTCGTATTTACGCATTTTCCGGAACTAACCTATTAACAAGATGCCGAAGAGCCGGTTCTGTCGTTTTCTGCTGTTTTTGGTTTCAGAAATCCTAGTAACGAAATATTCTCGGAATTGGACGAAATCAACGCCCAGGGTCCTATTTTTGCACGAAGCTTCCAGAAGACCGAAGGAGAGTCGAAGTGGGGCCACGAGGTGGTGACACCACAGGGCGGCGCGGCCCAGGCCCTGGCCGCGCCAACTTATGGTGTGGGCCCCTCGTGCCGCCTCTTGACCTGCCCTTCCGCCTACAAATAGCCTCCGTCGCGAAACCCCCGCATGCCGAGAGCCACGATACGGAAAACCTTCCGGAGACGCCGCCGCCGCGAATCCCATCTCGGGGGATTCAGGAGATCGCCTCCGGCACCCTGCCGGAGAGGGGATTCATCTCCCGGAGGACTCTACACCGCCATGGTCGCCTCCGGAGTGATGAGTGAGTAGTTCACCCCTGGACTATGGGTCCATAGCAGTAGCTAGATGGTCGTCTTCTCCTAATTGTGCTTCATCGTTGGATCTTGTGAGCTGCCTAACATGATCAAGATCATCTATCTGTAATTCTATATGTTGTGTTTGTCGGGATCCGATGAATAGAGAATGCTATGTTATGGTGATTATCAATCTATTGTTTATGTGTTGTTTATGATCTTGCATGATCTCCGTTATTAGTAGAGGCTCGGCCAAGTTTTTACTCTTAACTCCAAGAGGGAGTATTTATGCTCGATAGTGGGTTCATGCCTTCATTGACACTAGGACAAGTGACGTAAAGTTCTAAGGTTGTGATGTGCTATTGCCACTAGGGATAAAACATTGATTCTATGTCTAAGGATGTAGTTGTCGATTACATTACGCACCATACTTAATGCAATTGTCTCGTTGCTTTGCAACTTAATACCGAAAGGGGTTCGGATGATAACCTCGAAGGTGGACTTTTTAGGCATAGATGCGGTTGGATGGCGGTCTATGTACTTTGTCGTAATGCCCCGATTAAATCTCACTATATTTATCATATCATGTATATGCATTGTTATGCCCTTTTCTATTTGTCAATTGCCCGACTGTAATTTGTTCACCCAACATGCTTTTATCTTATGGGAGAGACACCTCTAGTGAACTGTGGACCCCGGTCCTATTCTTTACATCGCATACAATCTACTCGCAATACTTGTTTTATCTGTTTTCTTGCAAACAATCATCTTCCACACAATACGGTTAATCCTTTGTTACAGCAAGCCGGTGAGATTGACAACCTCACTCGTTTCGTTGGGGCAAAGTACTTTGGTTGTGTTGTGCAGATTCCACGTTGGCGCCGGAATCCCTGGTGTTGCGCCGCACTACATTTCGCCACCATCAACCTTCAACGTGCTTCTTGGCTCCTACTGGTTCGATAAACCTTGGTTTCATACTGAGGGAAACTTGCTTCTATACGCATCATACCTTACACTTGGGGTTCCCAACGGACGTGTGCATCTACGTGTATCAGGCCACTGCGGAAGAAGAAGCAGAACACCATTCCTACCTCCTCCGGGTAAACTTTGTTAACGTACTTTCCGGTTTAAGTTTTCGCTTTTGATACCTCTTGTGGCTAACTTCTTTCTTTTTTCCTCTCTCAGAGCTCCTCTTGAACTCACCAGGAGCACGCCCGGCATGACCAGGGAGGCTCCAAAAGATACAGGGAAAGGTCAAGATACTCCTCGGCAAAGTCTGGCACACTCTGGTGCCGTAAAAACTCCTTCCCCCGTATGGCAAGTGAGGGGAACGCAGCCCCTAACAAAGAAGATCACCGCGCCGAGGGGGATTTTTCTTCACCTCCTGACTTTGAAGACCCCGGCGCCAACAACATGGGCACCGGTTCAGATCAAACTGGGCGGTCGGAACCTTTGGTTCCGCCCGTCCTTGAGAAAACAACTGAAGCACCATCTGCCTCACCTACCAAGACTTCTTCCTCTGCACCATCAAAGCCACCCTCTCCGGCCAAGGGCTCAGCTGTGTCGCCTCCGGCATCTTCCAGGAAGCATCCTCCTGCTCCATCTGGCAAGAAGCTCTCCTCCCAGAGAAGCGCTGCAGTTACCGTGGAGCAACTCTCCGGTGCGGTACAGGTCGCGGTGGCTCAGCCCGCCAGCTCCCAGAGCCTTACACTCCATGCCGGGCGAGTTGCGGTTGCAATCAGTGAGAGGATCTCGGCGCAAACAGGCCGGATCATCAAGCTGAACCGTGGCGCGGCTAACTTGGGCGTGTGATACGTCTCCAACGTATCGATAATTTCTTATGTTCCATGCTACTTTATTGATGATACCTACATGTTTTATACACATTATATGTCATATTTATGCGTTTTCCGGAACTAACCTATTAACAAGATGCCGAAGTGCCGGTTCTCGTTTTCTCGCTGTTTTTGGTTTCAGAAATCCTAGTAACGAAATATTCTCGGAATTGGACGAAATCAACGCCTGGGTTCCTATTTTGCCCGGAAGCATCCAGAACACCCGAGAGCCGCCGGAGGGGGCCCCGTGGGCCCGAGATGATAGGGTGGCGCGGCCAGGGCTGGGCCCGCGCCACCCTATGGTGTGGTCGCCCCTTTGACCCTCCTGCGCCGCCTCTTCGCCTATATAAAGCCCCTGCATCGAAAACCCTTACGAGAGGAAGCCACGGTACGCGAAACCTTCCAGAGCCGCCGCCATCGCGAAGCCAAGATCTGGGGGACAGGAGTCTCCGTTCCGGCACCCCGCCGGACAGGGAAGTGCCCCCGGAAGGCTTCTCCATCGACACCGCTGCCATCTCCACCGCCATCTTCATCACCGCTGCTCGCTCCCATGAGGAGGGAGTAGTTCTCCATCGAGGCTCGGGGCTGTACCGGTAGCTATGTGGTTCATCTCTCTCCTATGTACTTCAATACAATAATCTCATGAGCTGCCTTACATGATTGAGATTTATATGATGATGCTTGTAATCTAGATGTCATTATGCTAGTCAAGTGAGTTTTACTTATGTGATCTCCGGAGACTCCTTGTCCCACGTGTGTAAAGGTGACGGTGTGTGCACCGTGTGGGTCTCTTAGGCTATATTTCACAGAATACTTATTCACCGTTATGAATGGCGTAGTGAAGTGCTTATTTATATCTCTTTATGATTGCAATGTGTTTTGTATCACAATTTATCTATGTGCTACTCTAGCAATGTTATTAAAGTAGTTTTATTCCTCCTACACGGTGTAATGGTGACAAGTGTGTGCACTCGTGTTAGTACTTGGTTTATGCTATGATCATGATCTCTTGTAGATTGCGAAGTTAACTATTGCTATGATAGTATTGATGTGTATTATTCCTCCTACATAAGCATGAAGGTGACAAGTGTGCATGCTATGTTAGTACTTGGTTTAGTCGTTTCGATCTTTCATGCACTCTAAGGTTATTTAAATATGAACATTGAATTGTGGAGCTTGTTAACTCCGGCATTGAGGGTTCGTGTAATCCTACGCAATGTGTTCATCATCCAACAAGAGAGTGTAGAGTATGCATTTATCTATTCTGTTATGTGATCAAAGTTGAGAGTGTCCACTAGTGAAAGTCTAATCCCTAGGCCTTGTTCCTAAATACTGCTATCACTGCTTGTTACTGTTTTACTGCGTTATTACTGCTGCGTTTCTACCGCATGTTTACTTCCCGCAATATTACTACCATCAACTGCACGCCAGCAAGCACTTTTCTGGCGCCGTACTACTGCTCATACTTATTCATACCACCTGTATTTCACTATCTCTTCGCCGAACTAGTACACCTATTAGGTGTGTTGGGGACACAAGAGACTTCTTGCTTTGTGGTTGCAGGGTTGCATGAGAGGGATATCTTTGACCTCTTCCTCCCTGAGTTCGATAAACCTTGGGTAATCCACTTAAGGGAAACTTGCTCGCTGTTCTACAAACCTCTCGCTCTTGGAGGCCCAACACTGTCTACAAGAATAGAAGCACCCGTAGACATCAAGCACTTTTCACGGCGCCGTTGCCGGGGAGGGAAGGTAAACGGCACTCACACATTGGCAAGCCCGGCAACTAAGCACTTTTCCTCCCTCGTCAACTACGCGCCAAGCACTTTTCTAGCGCCGTTGCCGGGGAGGAAAGGTAAAAGGCACTCATACTTCGGTTCCAGGTAACAGTACTTTTCTGGCACCATTGTGTGTGTGCTCGAAGCTATTTCCTTTAGACTCTGCAATTGCGACATTTGGTTTCTTGTTTACACTAGTTAGGCATAATGGACAACAATGACCTTTTTATTCTATTTCCTGATTTAAGACATGGATGGTTTGATGCGAAAATTAAAAAAACCATGGAACATATTAATATGAATGCTTTGAACACCATTGTTGTTAATGATATGGAAAATTCTAAGCTTGGGGAAGCTGGCTTTGATGAGCATGATATTTTTAGTCCCCCAAGCAATGAGGAGAAAATTTACTTTGATGATACTTTGCCTCCCATTTATGATGATTATAATGATAGTAGTCTTTTGTTACCACCTGTTATGGAGGATAAATTTGATTATGATTACAATATACCTCCTATATTTGATAGCTACTTTGTTGAATTTTCTCCCACTACAATTAATAAGAATGACTATGCTTATGTTGGGAGTAGTAATTATTTTATGCATGAGACTCATGATAAGAATGCTTTAAGTGATAGTTATATTGTTGAGTTTGCTCATGTTGCTACTGAAAGTTATTATGAGAGAGGAAAATATGGTTGTAAAAATTTTCATGTTACTAAAACACCTCTCTATGTGCTGAAATTTTTGAAGCTACACTTGTTTTATCTTCCTATGCTTGTTACTTTGCTCTTCATGAACTTGTTTATTTACAAGATTCCTATGCATAGGAAGCATGTTAGACTTAAATGTGTTTTGAATTTGCCTCTTGATGCTCTCTTTTGCTTCAACTTCTATTTCTTGCGAGTGCATCATTAAAACTGTTGAGCCCATCTTAATGGCTATAAAGAAAGAACTTCTTGGGAGATAACCCATGTGTTTATTTTTCTACAGTACTTTTATTTTGTATTTGTGTCTTGGAAGTTGTTACTACTGTAGCAACCTCTCCTTATCATGTTTTTGTGCCAAGTAAAGTTTCTATGTCAAAGTTGATGTTATATTTGGGATCGCTGCGCAGAAACAGCATTGCTGTCTGTCACGAATCTGAGCACAGTTCTCTGTAGAAAATTCGAAAAAACCTGCCAATTTACGAGCGTGATCCTCAGATATGTACGCAACTTTCATTAGTTTTGAGTTTTTCCATTTGAGCAAGTCTGGTGCCAGCTTTAAATTCGTCTTTACGGACTGTTCTGTTTTTGACAGATTCTGCCTTTTATTTCGCATTGCCGCTTTTGTTAAGTTGAATGAGTTTCTTTGTTCCATTAACTTTCAGAAGTTTTGTGCAATGTCCAGAAGTGAAAATAATGTTTGTGTCACCTCTGAACATGTGAATTATTAATTGTGCACTAACCCTCTAATGAGTTTGCTTGAAGTTTGGTGTGAAGGAAGTTTTCAAGGGTCAAGAGAGGAGAATGATATACTATGATCAAGAGGAGTGAAAGCTCTAAGCTTGGGGATGCCCCCGTGGTTCACCCCTGCATATTTTAAGAAGACTCAAGCGTCTAAGCTTGGGGATGCCCAAGGCATCCCCTTCTTCATCGACAACATCATCGGGTTCCTCCCCGAAACTATATTTTTATTCAATCACATCTTGTGTTCTTTACTTGGAGCGTCTGTATGTTTTTGTTTTTGTTTTTGTTTGAATAAATGATTGTTTGGGAGAGAGACACGCTCCGCTGGTTCGTATGAACACATGTGTTCTTAGCTCATAATATTCATGGCGAAGTTTCCTCTTCGTTAAATTGTTATATGGTTGGAATTGGAAAATGCTACATGTAGTAATTCTAAAATGTCTTGGATAATGTGATACTTGGCAATTGTTGTGCTCATGTTTAAGCTCTTGCATCATATGCTTTGCACCCATTAATGAAGAAATACATAGAGCATGCTAAAATTTGGTTTGCATAATTGGTCTCTCTAAGGTCTAGATAATATCTAGTATTGAGTTTTGAACAACAAGGAAGACGGTGTAGAGTCTTATAATGTTTACAATATGTCTTTTATGTGAGTTTTGCTGCACCGGTTCATCCTTGAGTTTGCTTCAAATAACCTTGCTAGCCTAAACCTTGTATCGAGAGGGAATACTTCTCATGCATCCAAAATCCTTGAGCCAACCACTATGCCATTTGTGACCACCATACCTACCTACTACATGGTATTTCTCCGCCATTCCAAAGTAAATTGCTTGAGTGCTACCTTTAAACAATTCAAAAGTTATTACCTCTTATTTGTGTCAATGTTTTATAGCTCATGAGGAAGTATGTGGTGTTTTATCTTTCGATCTTGTCATTTACTTTTGACAGACTTTCACAATGGACTAGTGGCTTCATCCGCTTATCCAATAATTTTGCAAAAAGAGCTGGCATTGAGGTTCCCAGCCTCAATTAATTAACTTGCATTAATAATTCTCTTCACATGTTTTGCTCTGATTCATCAGTAAGCAACTTAATTTTGCAAATAGACACTCCTCCATGGTATGTGAATGTTGGAAGGCACCCGAGGATTCGGTTAGCCATGGCTTGTGTAAGCAAAAGGTTGGGAGGAGTGTCATCCATAAATAAAGAAAAACTAAACTAAAGTACATGTGTAAACAAAAGAGAAGAGGGATGATCTACCTTGTCTGGTAGAGATAACGTCCTTCATGGGAGCCGCTCTTGAAAGTCCGGTTGATGAGGTAGTTAGAGTGCCCACTACCATTCGTTGACAACAACAAACACCTCTCAAAACTTTATTTTTATGCTCTCTATATGTTTTCAAAATCAAAGCTCTAGCACAAATATAGCAATCGATGCTTTCCTCTTTGAAGGACCATTCTTTTACTTTTATTGTTGAGTCAGTTTACCTATCTCTCTCCACCTTAAGAAGCAAACACTTGTGTGAACTGTGCATTGATTCCTACATACTTGCATATTGCACTTATTATATTGTTTTGCATTGACAACTATCCATGAGATATACATGTTACAAGTTGAAAGCAACCGCTGAAACTTAATCTTCCATTATGTTGCTTCAATGTCTATACTTTAAATTATTGCTTTATGAGTTAACTCTTATGCAAGACTTATTGATGCCTGTCTTGAAAGTGCTATTCATGAAAAGTCATTGCTTTATGATTCAGTTGTTTACTCATGTCATTACCATTGCTTTGATCGCTGCATTCATTACATATGTTTACAATATGATCAAGATTATGATGGCATGTCACTTCAGAAATTATCTTTGTTATCGTTTTACCTGCTCGGGACGAGCAGAACTAAGCTTGGGGATGCTGATACGTCTCCAACGTATCGATAATTTCTTATGTTCCATGCTACTTTATTGATGATACCTACATGTTTTATACACATTATATGTCATATTTATGCGTTTTCCGGAACTAACCTATTAACAAGATGCCAAAGTGCCAGTTCCTGTTTTCTGCTGTTTTTGGTTTCAGAAATCCTAGTAATGAAATATTCTCGGAATTGGACGAAATCAACGCCCAGGTTCCTATTTTGCCCGGAAGCATCCAGAACACCCGAGAGCCGCCGGAGGGGGGGCCTGTGGGCCCCTGATGATAGGGTGGCGCGGCCGGGGCTGGGCCCGCGCCACCCTATGGTGTGGTCGCCCCTTTGACCCTCCCGCGCCGCCTCTTCGCCTATATAAAGCCCCCGCATCGAAAACCCTTACGAGAGGAAGCCACGGTACGCGAAACCTTCCAGAGCCGCCGCCATCGCGAAGCCAAGATCTGGGGGACAGGAGTCTCTGTTCCGGCACCCTGCCGGACAGGGAAGTGCCCCCGGAAGGCTTCTCCATCGACACCGCTGCCATCTCCACCGCCATCTTCATCACCGCTGCTGCTCCCATGAGGAGGGAGTAGTTCTCCATCGAGGCTCGGGGCTGTACCGGTAGCTATGTGGTTCATCTCTCTCCTATGTACTTCAATACAATAATCTCATGAGCTGCCTTACATGATTGAGATTTATATGATGATGCTTGTAATCTAGATGTCATTATGCTAGTCAAGTGAGTTTTACTTATGTGATCTCCGGAGACTCCTTGTCCCACGTGTGTAAAGGTGACGAGTGTGTGCACCGTGTGGGTCTCTTAGGCTATATTTCACAGAATACTTATTCACTGTTATGAATGGTGTAGTGAAGTGCTTATTTATATCTCTTTATGATTGCAATGTGTTTTGTATCACAATTTATCTATGTGCTACTCTAGCAATGTTATTAAAGTAGTTTTATTCCTCCTACACGGTGTAATGGTGACAGTGTGTGCACTCGTGTTAGTACTTGGTTTATGCTATGATCATGATCTCTTGTAGATTGCGAAGTTAACTATTGCTATGATAGTATTGATGTGTATTATTCCTCCTACATAAGCATGAAGGTGACGAGTGTGCATGCTATGTTAGTACTTGGTTTAGTCGTTTCGATCTTTCATGCACTCTAAGGTTATTTAAATATGAACATTGAATTGTGGAGCTTGTTAACTCCGGCATTGAGGGTTCGTGTAATCCTACGCAATGTGTTCATCATCCAACAAGAGAGTGTAGAGTATGCATTTATCTATTCTGTTATGTGATCAAAGTTGAGAGTGTCCACTAGTGAAAGTCTAATCCCTAGGCCTTGTTCCTAAATATCGCTATCGCTGCTTGTTACTCGTTTTATTGCGTTACTACTCGCTGCGTTACTACTCGCATGTTTACTTCCCGCAATATTACTACCATCAATCGCACGCCAGACAAGCACTTTTACGGCGCCGTACTACTGCTCATACTTATTCATACCACCTGTATTTCACTATCTCTTCGCCGAACTAGTACACCTATTAGGTGTGTTGGGGACACAAGAGACTTCTTGCTTTGTGGTTGCAGGGGTTGCATGAGAGGGATATCTTTGACCTCTTCCTCCCTGAGTTCGATAAACCTTGGGTAATCCACTTAAGGGAAACTTGCTGCTGTTCTACAAACCTCTGCTCTTGGAGGCCCAACACTGTCTACAAGAATAGAAGCACCCGTAGACATCAGCGTGCTTCAAAAGTATGTCGATGAATGGAACATCTCAGACATTACTGAAGCCACCATCGGCATAGACAAGGACGGGCAGCCCGTGGTGGACACCCGCGGCCCCCGGAACACCGTGCAGCACCTGCAGCGGCTTAAGTGCACCGTGCATGAGTTTGACAACGCCTGGCACGATGTTGACAAGAACTTGCTGGTAAGTTTCTCATCCGAACTTGAATTTTATCCTTATACCGAACTGTTTTCAACCTTGACCTTATAGATATATCCTCATAGTCCCCGAGTTTCGGGTTAAGCACACAGTACTTAGCGCGAAACTGCTCAAAAAGCCGGCATACATAGTCCCCGAGTTTTGGGTTAAGTATGATGTACTTAGCGCGAAACTATCCTCAAAATCTGGCATCCCTCACGGTTTCTTTTTACTCTTGTAGGGCGTGTTAGACTCGCGCAAGAAGCTCTTCGAGCAGCTGCTGTGGGAGCATCGCGACCTCACCGAGGCCTTCGCCGCACTTCAACTTACCCACAGCCAGTGCCAAGGTTTGTTTGAGCTAACCGGTTCCTTTCATACCGTTTTGCCTCTAGAATTTTACTAAACGGTTTCTTTTGTGCAGCCGCGCTTCCGGAAACTCCCGCGCCGGATGAGCTCACCAGCCAAATCGCAACCCTCCAAGGTTTGTTGCCTCTGTTGGTTTCTTTTTTCCTTTGTCAACTTTTCCGTTTGCTAACTTCTTTCGTTCCGGTTTTCAGCCGAGAAGGATAAGCTCGCCCTCCAGCACCAGAATTCCCTGCAGGCTCAGAAGAATGAGACTGCAAGACTCAAGGAGGATCGGCCGGGCTGCGGCATGATACTGCACTCAAGGAGGCCGTCAGAGCCGGAAATGCCGAGGTTGAGGAAGCTAAGGAGCAACTGCGCCAGGAGCTCGAGGAGGAGAAGAAGCTGCGGGGGCTTGAAATGGAGCGGAATGATGAACTTGCACTGGTCCAGACCTCGGTTGGTCAATTCATAAAGGACCTGGACGTCAAAGCTCGGAGTACGCACTTTTTTCCTTTGCTTACAAGCTTTCTCTTCTTGCCGGTTTATCCTTACACCGGCTTCCTTTTATCTTTCCGCAGAAATCTTCCCGGAGTCTCAGGAACGTGCCGAAGCGGCCGTTGCCAAAGTCCGGGTCGAGAGTCCGGCTTCCGATGCCAGCCCCCCTGGACCACAGAAGATTACCTGACGGCTCTTTCTTCCCGCATCACCCATGTGAAGAAGCTCACGAAGCTACCGAACGCAGCTATCAAGGCCTTCAAGTGCCTTTGGCCTGAAGAACCCGTTCCGGACCGTGTCGGTTCCATTGCCTCCGGCTTCTGGAATCCGACAAGCGGCTAAGCGAGTGGCGACGCTCTGCTTCGCGGGCTGGAGCTGACACGGCCCTGCAGTTTGTCTGTTCGTGGTACGAGGCTTTGGATCTGGAAACCCTCACCACCATGTGTGGCGATGCTCCCACTGATACTGATCCAGCCAAGACTGCCAAGCGTCGTGACCGGGCTTACCGCATCACTCATTATGCCCCCACCAGCACTTTCATGCCTGCTCCTGCCGATCTCGAGGATGAGGTTACCGAAGATGCAGATGACGAAGATGAAGAAATTGAAGAAACCGCCACCACCAATGATGAAGCCGTCACAACTGGCAGGTTCCGGAGAGCTCGTCTCCGGAATATGCATGAAAAACTTGAGTCCTGTCTTAATCAAAAACAATTCGTAAAATTCCCAGTATGTCGGGTGGCAAGATGTAATATACTCTTAAGTCCTTTTGATGTCGTAAACTGCTTAGTTCGCTAGGTTTGGTATGTTTGAACCTCCAAGTTTGTTATGTCAAAACCTGTTGAGTTCGGTTTGCTTGACACTTTCCTGTTTATGTTCTTTTCATCTTACGTGGTAAAAACTCCGGATTCATTCCCGAGTTCAATCCCATGCATGCTTAGTTCTTTGGGATTTCTATTTTCGTGCCCTCGGGTCCTTAGTTGTGCTCAGTTTTCCCCAGCTCCTTAGTTTTTCCTCAGTTTTACCCAAGCCTTTGTTTGAAACCATCACACGTGATGTAACGGCCGGTTGCCCGACGGTTGACCGTTATCTTCTGACTAGTGGGGCCATGTAGAGCCCGCAAAGACATGTCAGACCATCCATCTTTGTTTGACCGTAAGCATCGCTGTATCCACGACCAAAACGCGAACGAGTGGGGCTTCGGTATATCGAATGACAAGTGGGGCCATGACGCTGATACAAGGGGCAATACACGGGTAGGATTAGATTTTTAAACGGAGCTCTACGAGCGATGGCACGGAGGAGGTGGCATGCGGGGTGCCGAGATGAGATCGACGTCCACAAAGAACCGCATGAGGCGAGACCGGACGCATTAGATAGATATGAACTAGACGCGTTTAACCATGCAAAGAAGAGAAGAAATGGCCGACGACATCGACGACCACCTCAAAACTTTGACTGACCGTGTCGGACACGAACGCAAGCAATGTAGAGAAAACTAGTGTCTCTCCTTTCTGGCGTGTATAGGTGGGTGCTAGGAGAGTGTGGTGGCGAAGGGAAAGACCTCGCGGCGGTCTGTGGCGTCCAGCATAGCGGGTCGGCGTGGCCGTGCCCACAGCAGCGTGCATGCATGTTCGGCATTGGCATCAGCATGTACTTCGGCATTGGCCTCGGCGGTATCTCTGGTGTGTCAGTGATCGAATGAGGGGACGGGATTGAGGGTGCATCCCGACGTTGACCTAGCAGTGGCGGCGAGCATAGCCGTTCTAACCATGCCGATATCGGCATCTGCATCGGCATCGTTTGGAGGCTGTGGTGCTCGAATCAAGTTAGGATTTGTTTCTTGTAGGCCAAAATGAATTTGAAACAAGTTTCATGTTGAAGGTTAGGTAACGAAAGTTTGTAACTATCCCAAAATTATACTAGCGCCATGGTGAGGTTCTTTTTGATAGAGCTATACGGTTGGGCAAACTTTTTTGACACTTTTTAGATAGGGTTCCTTGTTGTTACACGTATGGCATCATGTATGGAAAATTTGGGGTCATTTGGAAATGTTCTAAAAAATCACTTTGCTTAAGCGCATGCCGTTTCGTCTCGCTGAAACCAGCTTTTCTAACAAGGTGATTTTTTCTACCTTCTCTAAATAACCTCAAATTTCATACAGCTGATCTTCTATACATAGATAGATAGATTGTTTCGTTTTTACATTTTTCGAACTTTTTATTTCCCTTTATAATACCCAATTGATTTTCAGGTCAAAACCTCGAAAAACAGCATCATGTATGGCATCATTTTCACCCAAAATTTCAAATTTTCTGAAACTTTCCCTTTTAGATATTCTTTGTTGTTATAGGTATGCCATCATGTATGCCAAACTTGGTTAGGTCTCACTGAAACCAGCTCTTGTAACAAATTAGGTTGTTTCTACCTTCTCTTAATGACCTCAAAAATCATACGTGATAGGTTTATCATTCTATACAAAGATAGGTAATGGCTACAAGAAATCGATGATGGTTTATCATTTTTTGCGTGAAAATTAATGGTTACAGCAAATCGGTGATGGTTTATCATTTTTTGCGTGAAAAGTAATGGCTACAACAAAGGGAATCGGTGATGGTTTATCAATTTTTTTGTGTGAAAAGTAATGGCTACAACAAATTGTTGATGGTTTATCATTTTTTTGCGTGAAAAGTAATGGCAACAACAAATCGGTCATCGTTTATCATTTTTTTTGCGTGAAAAGTAATGGCTACAACAAATCGGTGATGGTTTATCATTTTTTGCGTGAAAAGTAATGGCAACAACAAATCGGTGATGGTTTATCATTTTTTTTGCATGAAAAGTAATGGCAACAACAAATCGGTGATGGTTTATCATTTTTGCGTGAAAAATAACGCCTAAAAGACTTTATAATTTTTAGCGCGTGAAAAATAATACAAAAAACCGCCCTTCAGCATACTTAGAGGGTGGAAGCTAACCGCCAATAGAGAGAGAGGGGTTATCTTGCCCGTTCCCTAGATCATACGATCAACGGTCGGCGGGCACGATCCGCGTGACATGGGCTAGACCAATCAGGGCGATGTTGCACGTCTGCGAGAATTTGTGAAGGGAGAGGGCAAAACTGAGTACTATCAAGAAACCAAGGGCACCTGAGTAGTAAACAGACTAAGGGATTCAAATTTGAGATTAAAAAAATGGAAAATGCGTGTTTTGTACAATGAAACCCATCTTGGCCTACCTCAAACTATTTGCAATACCAATATACATCTGTGTAAGAATTGTGGCCTCATTTAGACAAAGTATGTTTTGGGGGAAGCTGTTTTGGAAAGGGCTTATTGTGGAAAACCATGCACCTTCATAGCTACTAGGTGATTTGAGAAGTGGCAATTTGTGGTAAAACTTGATTTATCTATGATTTGAGAAGTGGCAATTTGTGGTAAAGACTCCATGAGTAAGTGCCACTCTTTTTCGGATTTTTTTGAATATTAAATGACTCATTTAACTAGTTAATCCCATTTGTTGACTCTCTGTTGACCAGCCACTTGGGGGTAAAACTGAGTATATTGCACTAGCCAGTATTAGCACTCAAGGGGAAAAATTGAGCACACAAAAAATGCTAGTATAAGACTCGAGAGTATACCTGAGTATATCTAAATTTCCAGGGTTAGACTCGAGGACACGTGCAACACTTGACGCGTAGACGCGGGTCGCGGTGGAGAAGTCGAGACGTGCAATCGTGGACGCGTGTCGTGTTGCAGAAGTCCAAGACGTGCAGACGTGCAATTGTGCACGCGTAGGACGCGGGTCGCATTAACCACCCCTCGCCTTTATAGATGCCTCCCCGCACTCTCTCTGTCACTCTCACTCGCTCACGCATCGCCAACTCTCTCACGTCCCATAATCTTCTCCAAAGCAAAAAACCCTCTCCCTCTCCCTCTTCTTCTTCCTTTTCCGGCGAGATGGACAAGGAGAATGCCAATCCCATCGTCGAGGTAGGCTCGAAGCGCGACGCCTCCATCTTCGGCGTCGTCCCCTCAACGGCCGTCGCCACCGCCGCCGGTGCATCGGAGGCTGCTGCCACCGGTGGCAGTCAGATCCCGGCGGGATGGGACCCCTATGAGCCGGTGCCGTACGTCCCGCCCCCGAACCCCTACGACACCTCCCTGGAAGACCCATGGAACGAGGTAACTAGGTTTGCTTCCTTTTTTGTTCTCCATTCCTTTTTGAACCCTATTTTTGCTGGTGTAGATGGATCTGTAGATGGATGAGTATTGGGCTAATATTTGCGCCGATTTTATTCCATTTTGTTTTGATCACTTGTTGATTTCGTTTAAGATTTGGGGTTCGGCTGTTCGGTTAATTTATGCAAGTAATATTGGATCTCAATCAGTTAATTTATGCAAGTAATTATGGGATCTCAATCAGTTATTTTATGCACTAATCAAAAGATATCAACTGTTTAATTTTTCAAATAATCTCGAATGTGTTTAAGTTCAGATCTAGTTCAGATCTAGAATCTGTTTCTTTGCCTATGATGAATCGTTGGGCACAAATTTTTACAGGGAGGGTTCAGCGAACCATTGGTGTGTACAAATCTGTTGTGCATGAGCTTTAGTTCGCTAACACCTTCCCTATAGATATATAATCATGTCCACTCTAACTGAGGCTGACTCTGTTTTTCCTAACTTTGTTATCATGCACGTTAGTCATCATTGCAACTCATTCACTAGTTTCTGTTTGATATGGATCAGATGTCTGGCGGCGACGTCGGCAGCGACGAAGAGGAGGAGGACGTCAAGACTCGCAAGGTGCTGCGGAGGCTGCAGGTCGGCCAGTACATCTCCTACTTCGCCAAGGATGTCTACAGGTGCCCCTTCTGCACCAGGAGACTCAGCGCCACGGACTTCAACTGCCTCGTCACGCATGCTGAGAACATCAGCACCACCTTCCCCAAGGTCGGCACGACGGTGAACGTCCACTCCTTCCGCGCCAAGCACAGGGCGCTCGGCATGCACCTCCGCAGCTTGGAGCGGGTGGAGATCTCCGCCGGGCGCATGCCTCCGCTCAAGCCCAAGGCTCCCAAGGGGAGCAAGAGCAACAAGTGGAGGCAGAGCCAGATGGGGTAGGCGGAGTCCTGGACGTGTGCAGCTTCTGCTGCCTCCTATTTTGTTGTTGGGATCCCTTCGTTGTTAGCTAGGGATCCCTTGTTGTTATGTTAGTATGATGGTGCTGTGAAGAACCTGTTACTATGTTGGCTGCTGTGTATGCAGCTTATTATCTATCCGTATCTATCCATATTATCTATCCCTATTCTACTATATTTTGTTGGCCGTACTTAGTTTTCTTGATTTACTATGACTGTGAATTTATCGTACATTACCCTGGAGATTTGCTTCTAGATTTAACTACATACATATGGACCAGAGGGAGTACTAGATTTGCTGCCATATTGGGCAAACAACGAGGGCCAAAAGGCACAAATAATTGAAGAAAGTCAGAAATGCAAGCTTCTCTAGATTTTATACTAATTTGGTGAAAAGGACAGAGAGAAAGAGGGGAAAAAGGTGCACTTAATAATGCCAATTTGGGGCCGAGAGAGACAGAACCTAGCTCCTGCTCACGTGCAACCAAACGCTTCTCGTCCTATCCCACGCGGTCCCTTTCTACCAGCCCCACACGACGCGGGCCCACACGACGCGGCCCCACACGTGACAGAACGGTCAACTAAACGGGAATCCTGCCGTCTGAGCTGCTTCTGCGGGTTTCAAACAAGGGCTTGGGAAAAACTGAAGAAAAACTAAGGAGCTGGGGAAAACTTAGTACAACTAAGGACCTGAGGGCACGAAAATAGAAATCCCTAATTCTTTTACTTTTGCTCTGTCTACCTCTTTTGGGTGTTTGACGTATGAGGCCCAAAGTTCTTTTGCCAAGCAGACAATTTCTTGAACTTAGAGAAAAAACTCGAAACTTTTACAAAAAACTGGTATAACCGGGGTTAGTTAAACTTTCTTCCGGATTGTTTGTTTTCGGTTTCTTTCTTGTTTTTCATGTGCTCATATCTTTCCGGTTTGTCTTGCTTGCCATGAAGCCGGGTTGCGTACAACAGCTAAGTCGAAGACTCACCTTTAGGCTAAACACACTACTAAACCGGAAAGGAGAATTTCCAACAAAAAAACCGGCATACAAAAAAAATAAACACATTGCATGCAACTTCGATAAAGGCAGTCCCCGAGATACATTCGAGGTGCCGGCATACATAGATTGCAAAATACTTAAAAAGTACATGAACTTCTTACATTACATCCTTAGGAATAGAAAGGGCGAAGTAGAGCTATGTTCCATGGACGTTTGGTTTCTTCTCCTGACCCGTCCTTCCTTCCTTTCTTGGCATCATGTGCGTCTATCAGGTAATAGGCATCATTGTGTAGATCCTTGCTCACAATGAAGGGTCCCTCCCATGGAGGTGAGAGTTTGTGCCGTCCTTCAGTACACTGCACTAGACGTAGCACCAGGTCTCCTTCTTGGAATACCCTTGGATTTACCTTCCGGCTATGATAGCGTCTGAGGTTCTGTTGGTATATGGCTGATCTTGCTAATGACATCTCTCTTTGTTCCTCGAGCAAGTCAACATCGTTTTCTCTGGCCTCTTTGACCTCTTCCTCTGTATTGATTTGGACTCGTGGTGAGTCATGGAGAATGTCGGTTGGTATGACCGCTTCTGCTTCATATACCATGAAAAATGGTGTATAACCGATTGATCGGTTTGGTGTGGTCCTTAGACTCCACAATACAGATGGTAATTCATCAAGCCAACATCCTGGTGTTTTTTTCGAGTGGCTCGATAAGCCTAGGTTTTATACCTGACAGCACCAGTGCGTTTGTCCTTTCCACTTGCCTGTTAGATTCCAGATGTGCCACAGAGGCAATGTCAAGCCGGATCCTATTGTCCTCACAGAACCATGAAAATTCTCCTTGGGCGAAGTTTGTGCCGTTTTTAGTGATAATGCTATGCGGTTCACCATACCGCAAGATGATGTCTTTCAGAAACTTGACGGTTGTGTGCCCATTGATGACCCACAAGTATAGGGGATCGCAACAGTCTTCGAGGGAAGTATTACCCAATTTATTGATTCGACACAAGGGGAGACAAAGAATACTTGTAAGCCTTAACAGCGGAGTTGTCAATTCAGCTGCACCTGGAAACAGACTTGCTCGCAAGAGTTTATCAGTAGCAACAGTTTTATAGCAGTAGGAATAGTGAAATAACAGCAGCAGTGAAATAAAGACAGCAGTAGTGATTATAGTAAACACCAGGATTAAAATACTGTAGGCACAGGGACGGATTTAATGGGCGTTGCATGGATGAGAAAAACTCATGTAACAATCAAAGCAGGGGCATTTGCAGATAATAATAAAACGGTATCCAAGTACTAATCAATCAATAGGCATGTGTTCCATATTTAGTTGTACGTGCTCGCAATGAGAAACTTGCACAACATCTTTTGTCCTACCAGCCGGTGGCAGCCGGGCCTCTAGGGAAACTCATCGGATATTAAGGTACTCCTTTTAATAGAGTACCGGAGCAAAGCATTAACACTCCGTGAACACATGTGATCCTCACATCACTACCATCCCCTCCGGTTGTCCCGATTTCGTCACTTCGGGGCCATTGGTTCCGGACAGCGACATGTGTATACAACTTGCAGGTAAGATCATAAACAACGAATATCTTCATGAATCAATAACATGTTCAGATCCGAGATCATGGCACTCGGGCCCTAGTGACAAGCATTAAGCATAACAAGTTGCAACAATATCATAAAAGTGACATCTACGGATACTCGGCACTATGCCCTAACAATCTTATGACTATTACATGACCAATCTCATCCAATCCCTACCATCCCCTTCAGCCTACAGCGGGGGAATTACTCACACGTGGATGGGGGAAACATGGCTGGTCGATGGAGAGGCGTTGGCGGTGATGGCGGTGAAGATCTCCTCCAATTCCCCGTCCCGGCGGAGTGCCAGAACGGAGACTTCTGGCTCCCGAGACGGAGTTTCGCGATGTGGCGGCTCTCCGGAGGGTTTTCGGCGACTTCGACTTCTCTCCGTGCGTTTTAGGTCGAACCCGATAAGTAGTCCGAAGGGGGGCGTCGGAGGCCGACCGAGGGGGCCACACCATAGGGCCACGCGGGCCCCCCTAGGCCGCGCCGCCTTATGGTGTGGGGCCCTCGGGCCTCCACCTTACTTGTTCTTCTGGCTCCGTCAGTATTCTGGTAAAATAGGGCCTTCTGCATAAATTCCGAGGATTTTCCCGAAAGTTGGATTTCTGCACAAAAACGAGACACCAGAGCAGTTCTGCTGAAAACAGCGTTAGTCCGTGTTAGTTGTATCCAAAATACACAAATTAGAGGCAAAACAATAGCAAAAGTGTTCGGGAAAGTAGATACGTTTTGGACGTATCAACTCCCCCAAGCTTAGCTTATTGCTTGTCCTCAAGCAATTCGGTTAACAACCGAGCGATAAAAGAACTTTCACGAACACATTTGCTCATATGATGTATATATTCTCATGCTATGGCTAATACTTAAGCGAGTTCATAATGAGACACATGAAAATAAGATCATCCAACAGCTATGTCAATCATGGAGAGGTACCAACAATTAATAATAAGCATCATGAATCATGTATATAAGCAGGATTGCAATGTTCATAAGAGAATATGATAAAGTGGTATCTTACTTGCCCGTATTTGATCGGCAAAACATAAATGCCGAGGCACCTCTGGGGTTCATAGAAAGACTAGAAGTAGTGATTGACAAAGATAAAAGCATCAAAGTTATACCACAATCAATCATATTTTGAGACAAGCATATTATACTAAGAATGACAGTTGCGCTCTCAAGATAGTGCTCAAAGAAAGAATGGAGACACAACATAAAAGTAAAATATTGACCCTTCGCAGAGGGAAGCAGGGATTAACATGCGCTAGAGCTTTTTATTTGTAAAGCAGGAGTAAAATTATTTTGAGAGGTGTTTGTTGTTGTCAATGAATGGTAATGGGTACACTAACTACCTCATCAACCGGACTCCCAAGAGCGGCTCCCATGAATTATTTTTGGGTGGCACTCCTTCCAACCTTTCTTTCACAAACCATGGCTAACCGAATCCTCGGGTGCCTGCCAACAATCACATACCATGAAGGAGTGCCTTTTTATTTAAGTTTTATTATGATGATGACACTCCCCCCAACCTTTGCTTACACAAGCCATGGCTAACCGAATCCTTCGGGTGCCGTCCAACAATCACAAACCATGGAGGAGTGTCTATTTAAGTTAATTAATTCGGGACTGGGAATCCCATTGCCAGCTCTTTTTGCAAAATTATTGGATAAGCGGATGTGCCACTAGTCCATATGAGAGTCTGTCAAAAGTAAATGACAAGGTTGAAAGCTAAACACCACATACTTCCTCATGAGCTATAAAACATTAACACAAATTGAGGAGCATTTTGCAAGTTTTAAAGGTAGCGCATGAGAATTTACTTGGAATGGTTTGAAATGCCATGCATAGGTATTTATGGTGGACACTTTGGAACAACTTGGTTTTCAGGTGTTTGGAAGCACGAGCGGCGTTCCCGCTCAGTACAAGTGAAGGCTAGCAAAAGACTAGGGAGCGACAAATCAAGAGAGCGATGAATCGTCATAATCATGCTTGCGGCAAAATAAATTAACGGAGGCATAAAAGTGATACAATAACTCTGAAGCGATATAAATCATCGAGGCTTAATTGACTTTTTGTTCGGTCATATGCATGCGTGAGCATGTGCCAAGTCGATATAAATGAATTATTCAGAGGAGGATACCACAATGCCATACTTACTTATGAATAAAACAATGCAAGCGAACATCCATGACATGCTACTCATATTAATAAATTGGAGCTAAACATGAGAGATCATGAACTACTAGACTTTCTCAAATAACATATACCTCACATGAACTAACTAAGCATGCTCACATGGATGAGTATATGTACAAAAATGAAAACAAATAGAGTTCATACCAGCCTCTCACCACAATCAGATTGTCGTAGATCGTCATTATTGCCTTTCACTTGTGTAGCTTGGATAATATGAAATGAAAACCACGCTCCAGCCACCGAAGACCATTGAACTCATGATGAACTTTACAAACCAAAGAAGAACAGCAAATATTTTTGGTGTTTTCGAATTGGAAACAAGAACAAAAGAAAACAAGAAAACAAAGCAAAATCTTTTTGGGTTTTCTCATAGCAAACCAACGATAGCAAACGAAATAAACTAAGAGCAAAGAACCAAATAAACAAATGGTGAAGAGAAACAACAGAAATATTTTTGGTCTTTTTGTGTTTTAGGAAAGAAACAAAACGAAAACAAAAGAATGCAAACTAACAGAAACACGGAAAAGCAGGATGACAGAAATCTGCCAAATCCTGACAGCAGTACAGAAATCGAAATTAACAAAAATCTTCCATTGCTCAGACCAAAAAGTGTTCAACTAATGAAAGTTAGATAACAACCTGGGGCACATGCTCAAAAATTGGCAACTCAAAATAACGTTCTGGCTGTGCGTACGAATTTTTTTGGTAACAGCCCAGAATCTGTTTTTGGACTGCACTTCCCCAAATATCATCTCCCTTTCATTAGAAAACCACTCTAAGAGACTAAACAAGTATGTACAAGTATCCAGAAACCATAATATGCAAAGAATGAGTGATGCCGGTATACCTCCCCCCAAGCTTAGGCTTTTGGCCTAAGTGGAGTTCATTCCCAACGAGGGTCGGAGTTCCACGCCGGTGGGTCATACATGGAGTGATAATAAGGCCCCTGCGCAGAAGAATATCGTGGAGGCTCCACATGACCATGATGTTGATATGAGGAGCTCGCTGCATCGGATGAAGAGTCGGGGTGCTCCTCGGCCTCCTCCTCACCTTCCCTTGCGCGACGGCTTTCCCCTTATATGTATGCGTTTAGCTCATTTTCTGTGATCGACCACCCTTTCCTGTCATCAAGGTTAAACAAAGCAGGTGCAGGCAATCGTACTAGTTTTTCAATTTTCTTAGTTATACTCCAATTTTTCTTATACAAAGTTATCCTATAATGCAGGTTGTTCAAATTAGATGCATCTGAAATAAATTCATGTTTAATCATGGAAACAACATCAAGCTTCTCTATAGAAAGCGGAATATCTAAATGGTGAGGTCCTACACCATGCATAGCTAATAAGCGAGAGGCGATAAGACCTCCACAAATTCCTCCTTTCTCACGGTTAGTAGCAAGTCTACAAGCTATTAAAGCACCCAAATTATAAGTCCTATCCTGTTGCAAAGCGAGCAGCTAAGAAAGCCAAATCTTGGACAGATAATTTACCTCCAAGTCTTTCTCGCAAGAACGCACTTTGTAACGAAATAAGCAAAGTAGCGGATAGCTGGCTGTTGAATGCTACTAATCTTACCACTATCATTGGAGAAGCTCCTCCCATTACAAATCATTGTATAAAGATTTGAGAGCTCCCGCGGCGTTCCCCTGATCTTCTCGCAGGATCCCCACTGCGGTACTCTAATTGCTGTACAAAAATCACTGAAAGGCAAGTTGATAGTTTTGTTATAAATCTTGTACCGGACCATGGGGTTAGTTTGAGACCGATGAAATTCGAAATCCTGCACAACCGACACCGTTAGTTTAGCATATTGGTGAGGTTCACCAACAAGAAAACCTTCCAACCCCGCATTGGAAATCGGTGTTTGAACATCTTGCAGGATTCCCGCATTCCGCATAAAATCCGTGCATGGGTAATAAGAGGGGTATACTCCCTCTTCACGATGAACTCTCATGACTTGCTGTACCTCCAACTCTTGTTGGTTAAGTTGGTGCATACTCCCCTCCATTTTCTGAAATTTTCAACAACCATTATAACATTTGATTTCGAGGTATATAATTGAAGGGAACTACTATAGGAACTTGCTAGAGTACTACACATGCATCAAAACTAGTTTCTTCCACTTAGAACAAGAATGCAAGCTCACTAAACATGTTATCTACAGCAGCAAAATATTCAAGATATACTAAACCAAACAAAATTCTAATTGGACAATCAAAGGAGTCACATACCAAGGAGTAAATGTGCCAAATTTCAGACAGAAATCTGGGCTGAGCAAGGAGATCGAAAAATCGCGAGTTCTTGAGCAGAAACACGAGTGAGAGGAACTTGGTGCGAGTTTTTTCGGGAGAGAGAAGATGCTGGGAGGAAGAGATGAAGTAGTGGGGCAAGGAGGGGCCCACACCACAGGGTGGCGCGCCCACCTCCTTGGCCGCGCCGGCCTGTGGTGTGGCACCCTCTGGTGCCCCACAGGTCATCCTCTGGTACTCCCAGGTGCCTCTTCGAAAAATAGGACCAACGGTGTAATTTTTGTAATTTTTAGAGAACTTCGAAAAATGCACATTTCCGGGTGTTAAATTAATTATTACTGCGCAGGAAAATGATTTCCAAAATCTTAAACAACTAAAGCATATTGCAAAATAAAAGGTGCTACAGCAAGTAAAATAAGTGGAGAGAGAAAGAAAGAAAGAAATGTTCTTTAGCTCTCTTATGCATTAAAATATACTTGTTAACAAGGTTGATCAAGTCTTGCTACCAAATAAATTTTATATGACATAAGAAGAAATAAACCTCAAATCAATCATGTTACCTTATATTGAATTGATATGGATCCAATCACAAGAGTTTGATATTCTTCTTTAGGCTCATATATAGGACAATCAATGGATCCCACTTTGATAGTTTTCACATTAAAAATTGTATTAACTCCACATACTTTATCAATCCTCTTGGGAAAATAGACAAGTATGTTCCTTATCATCAACATTGAAAGTAACCATGCCTTTATTGCAATCAATAACAGCCCCTGCAGTATTAAGAAAGGGTCTTCCAAGAATAATGGACATATTATCATCTTCGGGCATTTCCAACACAACAAAATCAGTTAATATCAAGCAATGTTGAGTAACTTGCACAGGAACATTTTCACATAAACCAACAGGAATAGCGAGTAGATTTATCAGCCATTTGCAAAGATATATCAGTTGGTATCAATTTATCTAAATCAAGTCTCTTGTAAAGAGAAAAAGGCATTACACTAACACCCGCTCCCAAATCACATAGAGCAGTTCTAACATAATTATTCTTGATGGAACAAGGAATAGTCGGTATACCTGGGTCTCCAAGCTTCTTTGGAATCTTACCATTGAAGGAGTAATTAGCGAGCATAGTGGAAATTTCCTCATTGGGGATTTTCCTTTTGTTAGTAACAATATCTTTCATATATTTTGAATAAGGAGGCAATTTAATAGCATCGATCAACGGGATTTGCAAAAATAAAGGTTTCATCCAATCACAAAATTTATTATAATGTTCCTCCTCCTTTGATTTTAGTTTCTTAGCAGGAAAAGGCATTGGCTTTTGAACCCAAGGTTCTCTTTCATTACCATGTTTCTCAGTAATAAAATCTTCTTTAGTGTACTTTTTTATTTTTAGCAGGCTTTTCAGGTTCTTTTTCAATTTCTTCTTTATCAGGAGTATCATCCTTATCATTATCTTTATCATGTTCATTACCACTTTCAGTTTCAGCATCAGAAATAGAAATACTATTAGGATCACTAACAGGTTCAGAGGATTCTACAACATTCTTATGTTTCTTTTTCTTTTTCTTAGATGGAGCACTAGTTTTAATTAGTTGAGAATCTTGTTCAACTCTTTTGGGATGCCCTTCAGGATATAGATGATCCTGGGTAGAAACACCACCTCTAGTTGTTACTTCATAAGCATGTTTTTCTTTAGAATTATTTCCCAACAAGTCATTTTGCACTTTAGTAAGTTGATCAATTTGAGTTTGAACCATTTGAAAATGTTTAACAAGTATCTTAACATCATTGGAGGTTCTCTCCACAATACCATGCAATTCACTAATAGCTCGAGAATTTTCCATTAAATGATTCTCTACTCTCATATTAAAGTTTTCTTGCTTAACAATATAATTATCAAACTCATCTAAGCATTGAGCAGGAGGTTTTGAATACGGAATATCTTCCCTAGTAAAGCGTTGAAGAGAGTGTACCTCAATCATGGATGAAGGGGGAGTTATCTCACATAAATCTTCTATAGGAGGTAAATTCTTCACATCTTCAGGTTTAATACCCTTCTCTTTAAGAGACTTCTTGGCTTCCCTCATATCTTCATCATTTAATTTAATCATACCCCTCTTCTTCACTATCGGTGTCGGGGTTGGTTCAGTTGTAGACCAATCATCATGATTCCGGCCTATTTTAGCCAATAATTCTTCAGCGTCGTCTGGAGTTCTTTTCCTGAAAACACAACCAGCACAACTATCCAGGTATGCCCTAGACTCAATGGTTAGTCCACTATAAAATATATCAAGTAAATCATGCTTTTCCAAATCATGGTCGGCTGAGCTCTAATAAGAGAGCAAAATCTAGCCCAAGCCTCAGGCAATTTCTCTCCATCTTCCTGGTCAAAATTATAAATTCTCTGCAAAGCAGCATGTTGAGCACTAGCAGGAAAGTATTTCCGGAAGAAAACATCAAGCAATTCTTTTGGACTTTTAATAGAACCAGGAGGCAAATTATTATACCAAGTTTTAGCGTCATCCTTTAATGAGAAAGGAAAAATTTTAGCGACAAAATAAGTACGCATCTTAATATCATCAGAAAACAAGCCACTAAGAGTAGATAACTCAGTCATGTGTTCAACAGCACTTTCTTTTTCAGTACCACAAAAGGGTGTTTTCTCAACAATAGCTATATGAGATAAATCAAGAGAAAAATCATAATCTTTATCCCTAATGTTTATAGGAGATGTGGCAAATTTAGGATCAGGAGACAGTTTATATCTAACAGCATGTTCTGCAAGCAACTTTTTAATTTTTCTTGCATCAGTAGTAGCATTGCATTTTTCAATAAAATCATCATCAAGCTCTACATAATCTTCATCAAGATCATCACTAGAATATTCAACAGACTCAGGTGAATTAACAGGTGTAGCAGCATTTTCATTAGGAGTTTCAGTATTTTCAATTTGTCTAGACTTAGCAATTGTAGCATCTAGAAAAGATCCTAACGAACCATCATTATCAAGCACAACAGAAGCATCATCACAATTATGAGAGGAATTTTCAGATTCAGTAGAAGTACCAGCATTTGAAGCTTGTGGTGGTGAAACAAGTTTACTTATCACAGATGGTGAATCAAGAGCAGCAGAGGTACTAAGAGTTGTACCTTTTCTTGTAGTGGATGGTAATATGGCGATCTTAGTATCGCGAGGTTTACCCATGATGGAGACTTTGCAGCGAACAATATCAATCCAAGTGAACTTCCAAATAAAGCTATGCTCCCCGGCAACGGCGCCAGAAAATAGTCTTGATGACCCACAAGTATAGGGGATCGCAACAGTCTTCGAGGGAAGTATTACCCAATTTATTGATTCGACACAAGGGGAGACAAAGAATACTTGTAAGCCTTAACAGCTGAGTTGTCAATTCAGCTGCACTGGAAACAGACTTGCTCGCAAGAGTTTATCGAGTAGCAACGGTTTTATAGCAGTAGGAATAGTGAAATAACAGCAGCGAGTGAAATAAAGACAGCAGTAGTGATTATAGTAAACAGCAGGATTAAAATACTGTAGGCACAGGGACGGATTTAACGGGCGTTGCATGGATGAGAAAAACTCATGTAACAATCAAAGCAGGGGCATTTGTAGATAATAATAAAACGGTATCCAAGTACTAATCAATCAATAGGCATGTGTTCCATATTTAGTTGTACGTGCTCGCAATGAGAAACTTGCACAACATCTTTTGTCCTACCAGCCGGTGGCAGCCGGGCCTCTAGGGAAACTACTGGGATATTAAGGTACTCCTTTTAATAGAGTACCGGAGCAAAGCATTAACACTCCGTGAACACATGTGATCCTCACATCACTACCATCCCCTCCGGTTGTCCCGATTTCTGTCACTTCGGGGCCATTGGTTCCGGACAGCGACATGTGTATACAACTTGCGGGTAAGATCATAAACAACGAATATCTTCATGAATCAATAACATGTTCAGATCTGAGATCATGGCACTCGGGCCCTAGTGACAAGCATTAAGCATAACAAGTTGCAACAATATCATAAAAGTGACATCTACGGATACTAGGCACTATGCCCTAACAATCTTATGACTATTACATGACCAATCTCATCCAATCCCTACCATCCCCTTCAGCCTACAGCGGGGAATTACTCACACATGGATGGGGGAAACATGGCTGGTCGATGGAGAGGCGTTGGCGGTGATGGCGGTGAAGATCTCCTCCAATTCCCCGTCCCGGCGGAGTGCCAGAACGGAGACTTCTGGCTCCCGAGACGGAGTTTCGCGATGTGGCGGCTCTCTGGAGGGTTTCTGGCGACTTCGACTTCTCTCCGTGCGTTTTTAGGTCGAACCCGATAAGTAGTCCGAAGGGGAGCGTCGGAGGCCGACCGAGGGGGCCACACCATAGGGCCGCGCGGGCCCCCCTAGGCCGCGCCGCCTTATGGTGTGGGGCCCTCGGGCCTCCACCTCACTTGTTCTTCCGGCTCCGTCGTATTCGGTAAAATAGGGCCTTCGCATAAATTCCGAGGATTTTCCCGAAAGTTGGATTTCTGCACAAAAACGAGACACCAGAGCAATTCTGCTGAAAACATCATTAGTCCGTGTTAGTTGTATCCAAAATACACAAATTAGAGGCAAAACAATAGCAAAAGTGTTCGGGAAAGTAGATACGTTTTGGACGTATCACCCATCACATTTCTGGATTGGTTTAACTTCCACCCATTTGGTAAACTTGTCCACCATGACCAGAATGTTCGTCATTTGTCCTCTCGCCGGCCGAAATGGTCCGACCATGTCCAGGCACCAAACCGCAAAGGGCCAAGTTATCGGGATTGTTTTCAAGCCGGAGGCTGGGGTATGATTTTGCTTGCTATACCTCTGGCACCCAATGCACTTCCGGACCAGGTCATCAGCGTCTTCCAAAGCCGTGGGCCAGTAGAACCCATGCAAGAAAACTTTTGCCACCAACGCCCTTGATGAGGCATGGTGCCCACATTCCCCTTGGTGGATTTCTCAGAGCATCTCTTCTCCTTCTTCCGGCTCCACATAGCGCTGCAGCACTCCTGTTACGCTTCTCTTGTACATCTCACCATTGATGATGGTGTACGCTTTGGACCTCCTTTGAATTCTTCTTGATTCCGCTACATCAGTTGGCAAACCGCTGTTGACTAGGAATTCCTTAATAGGTTTTACCTAGGTTGGTGCTTCTTGAACCACAAAGACCGACATATCGATCTCCATGCAATCCACCGACATAGTTTCCTCCGGTTTTGACCCTGAAGTCCCCGGGTTAGATGGAGCAGTCCCCGAGCTAGAGGGAGCAGTCCCCGGGTTTAGCCCGTCAATGTCCATCGGTACAATATGTGACTCCGGCACAAAAATCGACTCGGATTCCGGACTCGGTTTGATTGACGGCTTCCTTAGGTGGGACAGAGCTATTCCGGCAGGTATTTCTTGCCTGGACGAGCCTAGCTTGGACAAAGTGTCAGTTATCTTGTTTTCTGCCCGAGGGACATGGTGAAACTCGCATCCTTCAAAGAATCCGGTGATTTGTTGCACATAGAACCGGTATGATGGCATTTTTGCATATTTTGCGTCCCAATCTCCGGAACACTGCTGCACCACGAGATCCGAATCACCGTAACATATGATCCGGCGCACTCCGACTTCTTTTGCGATCTTGAGCCCATGGACTAGAGCCTCATACTCAACAACATTATTTGATGCTCTGAAGTGTATTTGCAACACATACCTCAGGTTGTCTCCCTTTGGTGAGGTAAGAACCACTCTAGCTCCAAGTCCTTCCTTGAGCTTTCATCCATCAAAGTGCATCCTCCAGTATTCCGTTTTCGGTAGTGGCGGCTTGTATTGCATCTCGGCCCAGTCTACCAAAAAATCTGCAAGTGCCTGCGACTTAATCTCATCTCTTATTTTGTATTGCGACACGTATGGTGACAATTGGATTGCCCATTTTGCGATCCTCCCGCTCGCGTCCTTGTTGCCGATGATCTCCGAGATAGGAGCCTCACATACCACCATCATCGGGTGTTCCTCGAAGTAATGCTTGAGCTTCGTGGCAGCCATGAACACGCAATAATTCATTTTCTGGTAGTGTGGGTAATTTTGTTTAGAGAGGAAGAGCACCTCTCTCAGGTAGTATACCGACCTCTGCACGGTTTTTCCTTCCTCCTGTCTTTCTACCACAACCACGGCGCTTACGACCCGGTTTGTTGCTGCTATGTAAAGCATCATGGGCTCCTTTTCCAAGGGAGATGCCAGAATGGGCGCGGTGGCCAACATCTTTTTCAGCTCCTTAAATGCCGCATCCGCCTGTGAGGTCCAGATGAAAGTGTCCGATTTTTCCATTAGCGCATACAAAGGTAATGCTTTTTCTCCCAACCGGCTTACAAACCGGCTCAAGGACGCCAAGCATCCGGTAAACTTTTGCACAACATTAAGACATTGCGGTAGCTCCATTCTTTCGATGGTTCGTATCTTAACCGGATTGACCTCTATGTCGCAGCTCGACACCAAGAAACCGAGCAGTTTCCCGGCTGGTACTCCGAAAGTATATCTTGCCGGGTTGAGTTTCATCCGGAATCTACTTAAGTTATCAAATGTTTCTCTCAGATCGTCGATCAGAGTATCTTTTACTTTAGTTTTTATCACGACATCGTCGACATAGACTTGCACATTTTTACCGATTTGATCGCGAAGGCAGTTTTTATTTGATCTTCCTTTTTCAGGAGAATCTGGTGGAAACCAGAGTAAGCATCCGAAAACGACAACAGTTCACATCCAGTAGTGGAATCGATCACCTGATCAATCCGGGGTAATGGGAACGGGTCTTTGGGACATGCCTTGTTCAAGTGCGTGTAGTCATTGCACATGCGCCAAGCCTTGGGTGCCTTCGGGTCTTCTTCCTTCTTCTTCTCGACCAGCACTAGGTTTGCCAGCCACTCGGTATGCAGGACTTCGACAATGAAGCCGGATACCAGCAGTTTGGTTACTTCCTCTCTAATGATATTTCTCCTGTCTTTAGCAAACTGGCGTAAAAGTTGTTTTACCGGCTTAGCGTCCTTCTGGACATTCAAAGAGTGCTCAGCCAACTCCCTCGGCACATCCACCAAGTCATCAGTAGACCAGGCGAAACTGTTCCGATTCTCACGGAGGAAGTTGACAAGCGCGCTTTCCTATGCTTCACTCAGGCCGGCACCGATACGAACGATGCGCTCTGGGTAAGCCGGATCGAGCACGATGTCCTTCGTCTCCTTTGGTGGCCTGAAAGCCGTTCCGCCAAGCTGGCCGCTCATTGCCGCTAAGTTCAACTGGGATGATTGAGCCAGCTCAACAATAGTTTGAATTCTTCTTTTTTCTTCCGCTATGACCAGCGACTCGGCCAGGTTTGATCCGGCAGAAGTGGTTTCCAGCAACACTTTGTAGTTGCCCACCACGGTTATGATACCGTTAGGTGCCGGCATCTTCATCTTCAGGTAAGTCGTATGAGTTGAGGCCATGAACTTAGCCAATGCCGGCCTCCCAAGCAGAGCATGGTAAGGGCTCTCCAGATCCACCACTTCGAACAAAATATTTTCAACACGGCAGTTATCTCGCGCCAAATAGCACATCAACCCGGACTTTGCCCATCGGGGAGCAGGACAATCCCGGAACTATGCCGTGGAATGTCGTGTGAGTTGGCTCCAGAATGGTTTGAGTTATGCCGAGTGTGTGCATGGTATGCCAGTACATGATGTTGATGCTGCTGCCATTATCCACCAGCACTTTGCTGAACCGGACTCGCGATGATGGCCCGTGCATGATCGGATCCACCACCAGAGCATATCCGCCTGGATTAGGCATTAATTTTTGGTGATCTTTAAAGGACCAAGTGATCTCTTAATCTGACCACAACATGTACCTTGGTACAACCGGTATCACGACGTTCACCTCCATGGAACGGCGATGCACACTTTACCGGTATCTTGGCTCGGTTACGAATACCACGCAACACAAATCCGGATCTTGATATACATTCCGGCCTTGCGGCGCTTGTGGTGGCATATTGTTGTTAGCCACCTGATGGACTCCTTCCTGCTACTGGGGCCGGTTTTGCTGGTTTTGAACCGGTTGCACGTTTTCTCCTGTAAGCGGAGGTCGCGGAGGTAACACATCCGACCCTTCTTTCATTAGCCTCTTTGTCCAGGAGCAATCCCTGGTTGTGTGATTCGCCGGCTTAGTGGGATTCGGCGTGTGCCAGCGGCACGACTGATCCATGGCGGATTCCATGGTGTATTTTGGATGATCATGCCACAGTTTCTTTTCAACCCATGACTTCTTTGAGCCGCCCCACGGCTGATTTCCGGTTTTCTGCCTCTGGCTTCCGCCGGCCTCCGAGTTATCTTGCACTACGGCAACATGCTGCGCACCATACCTTCTATCCGGAAAGTCTTCTCTTCTTTTGTTATGATTGTTGTTCCGGTAATCCGGTCGAGGCAGATACTTTTGTGCCGTATCAGCCGCAATTATCGGTTGCAATGGGTCTCCCAGTGCGTAGCTGTCAGCTACTTTGATCATTTCTGCCAATGTGGTTGGCATATTCCTCTGCAATCTTTGCCACAGCGGAGAGCCTCTCCGACATCCATGGCAGAACCAGGCAATTGCTTGAGCTTCTATCACTCCTTCGCACGAGTTCCTCGTTGCACTCCACCGGGTTAGGTATTCCCGGTCTGTTTCTTCATCGCGATGCTGGCACATGGCTGGCTGCTGCGGACGGTTCGACCTTTTGTAAGTGCTGCTGAAATTGCTCACTAATGCCTCTTCAAAGTCCAACCAACCATTTATACTTCCTCTTTGAAAGTTGTTCAACCAGACATGCGCAGGTCCTACCAGCACTGACGGTATGAATCTTACCACCCAGCGCCAGTTTCCTCCTCCAGCTACGGATCCGCCGCCACCAGCAACATACACAGCGGTGATGTAATCCGCGAGCCAGTCTTCTGGCTTAGTGCTTCCATCATATGTTATTGTATCTTGGGCAACCGAAAGTTGCGCACCGGTGGTTGCTCCCTCATTATGCGGGGACCAAAGCAAGCTGCACCCGGAGGACCCTCAGCTTCAATTATTTTCGACAGATAAACCCTGTCCAACTTATGACGTGCATCTTGTTCTGGTAGGAATCTATCTCCCACACGGTCTCCCAGAGGACTTCGGTGGTAGCCCATTCTCTCTAGAACCGAATCGGCCTTATCATGCCGGCTTGGCGCTGCTGCCGCAGCTTTTTGGTATCTCGGTGGAGCTACCTCTCGAGCGTCATATCCTGCTCTTGTTGGGCGATAATTTTGCCCGGACTCACCGTTTCCGGCATAGCCATGGCCTGCCCCTTGGCTTTTTCTGCCGGCATAGTATTGCCCGCCTTTTTGTTTTCTGGCCAGAACTGGATCATAAACCGTCATTTGCTGCCCATTCACGCCTTTTTCTTTTCTTCTGTTGGGATGGGGGGACAAAGCCTTCCCACACAACTTTTCCGGAGCTGTTCTAGTTTGCGAGGCTCCGACATCTTTTCTGCTGCGAGCAACTTCTGCATTTTGTTTTTCATCCATTGCTAGCAACTCTTTCACCCGGGCTTGCTGTTTTGCCAAGGCATCACCCGACAGAGAATCACAAGCTTCCACTGCAGCTCTAGCGGCTTTCAAAGTTTTATCCGGACTTCTATACTTAGGTTTTTCTACCGGCCCCAAAGATGCCGACATTGTCTTACCGGAATGAACTTCCGGCGTAGATCCTGATCTAAGTTGCAACCTCTAAGCTGGTTGCCAGCTACTCTAGCCGGTTTTGCGCTAACTGAAGCAAAGCCATGCGCTGCATTATACTCACGAAGGGTTAGGTTGAGCTCCTACTGGGCTCGGACGATATCTGCTGCACCGGTAAGCAGCGTCTACCGCTGCGCCTCTAGCTCAGCTTGAGTGGCCACGACATCGGCGTTGTGCGTGATTGGCGTGGCCAACACGCTCATGGCAGCTTGGAGCGGCGTTGCCGCCGGTGGCACATTGGAGGTGTCGGCGTTATTCTCACCCCGCTTGGTTGGGGGTTTTGCCGTGCGCCCGGACTTGGCTTGCTCGGTGCCTTCTTCTGTGGCTCCTTTGCCCGCACTAGCAGCGTCGGCCATCATCACCTCGACGCTGTCGGCGCCACGGTCAGTGCGCAACCCACGGGAAGCTGCAGACCTTGGTGGATCCGGCGCCACCAACACCAGCGATGGGTACCGGGGCTCCGACACGGTGCCGAGGTAGACGCGGTGTGAGCCGAACTCGATGATGCAGCCATTCTTGGGGAAGCGGCCACCGTTGGCGAAGCAGCCGGCGTTGTCGTTGACGAAGCCCAGCGAACCGAGGCACTGGACGAGGCCAGACACCACACGCTCGCCGAAGACGGTGAGGAGACCCGCCCGGATATGAACTCCAGCAAGCGCAGCTGCTGGCCCCACGGTGGGCGCTAACTGTCGTTGTGGTGGATCGATAGATGCCATGGCTAGGCTTAAGATAGGGGCCGTATGTACGCTTGAGGATCCGGGTGAGGGGAAAGATTAGAGGGAGAAGGAGATTGAACTCAGGCTTGTATTGATTTCAAGAACTTGGCCAAGGGCCAGATGTTGAAGACGTACGGACTACAAGGTGAGAACCTACTACCCAAGGGTTGATCGTCCCGCACAGGGGTGCCCCTCCTCTCCTTATATAGGGGAGAGGAGGCTTACAAGAGAAGGAACTCTCGGGGTATCTTTGCTAACCTAAGCTACTTTATAAAGCTTCTTTGGCTCCAGGGATGACGCTTCTGTATTTAATCAGAGGGCTGATGACCTCCTCCGGTATCTTTATCGTCATCTTCTCCTTTGACGTTAGGGCTTCGATTAAAGCTGAAGTGCTTCGCTCATCTTGTCCTTTTGTCCTTGAGGGAATCTTCGACCGAGGTGTCGACATGCTACAGTTGAGCCTATGCCGGATACCCGCATATGCGCCACAGAATCTTCGCCATGCCAATATGCGCCACAGAATATTCGCCAAAACTTCTGTGGCGCACCATGCCAATATGCGCCAAAGATTTTTTTTTTCGAATTTCAAAAAAAAGTGGCGGCCAGATCTAGATCTCTAGATCTGGGGCCGCCGGAATTTTGCCGATTTTTTTGATGGTGGTGGTGGTGGTGGAGGAGGAGGAGGAGGTGGTAGTGGTGGTGGAGGAGGAGGAGGAGGAGGTGGTGGTGGTTGTGTTGGCCGGAGGAGGAGGAGGAGGTGGTGGTGGTGTTGGCCGGAGGAGGAGGAGGTGGTGGTTGTGTTGGCCGGGGGAGGAGAAGGTGGTGGTGGTGGTGTTGGTGGTGGTGGTGGCCGGAGGTGGAGGTGGTGGTGGTGGTCGCCGGAGATGCTCGCCGGAGGAGGAGGAGAAGGTGGTGGTGGTCGCCGGAGAAGGGAAGAGGTGGTGGTGGTGGTGGGAGGAGAAGTGAGGAGATGGAGAAGTGAGAGGAGAAGTGAGGATATGGAGAAGTGAGAGGAGAAGTGGTGGAGGAGAAGTGGTGGAGGAGAAGTGGAGGAGGAGAATGGCGCCCGAAAAATTGAAAATTTTCGGGCAAAACTTCTGTGGCGCATGAGCACAAGATGCGCCAAAGATTTTTTTTTCTTTTTTTGTATTTTGCAGGAAAAAATCTTTAATTGGCCGTAACTTTTTACTCTTTTCGAATTTGGCGATTCTAGAATTTTCGTGGGATCATTTTGATATATTGTGCATTTTTTTTCAAGTTCGTATGCGACCAGAAAACCAGTTTGATGATTTTCCCACGCAATTTTGCAAAAAAAGTCGAAATTCATGTTTGTTATTTTTCAGTGATGCTAGATGACATATTATATGGAAATCTCGAAGGATTTTATTTTTCGAAATTTCTATCTATTTCTTTCTTATTTTACAGTGCTAAAAAGGCGATTCAAGGGGGGGTGGAGTTGCGTGGGGAGAAAAAATCCTTCAGAATTCTATGGCGCATATTTGTTGGTGCGCCACAGAAATATGAACTTATGTGGCGCACATGCCACCATGCGCCACATAATTTTGAACTTCTGTGGCGCACATGCCACCATGCGCCACAGAATTTTGAACTTCTGTGGCGCACATGCCACCATGCGCCACAGAATTCTCTTCGACCATGTGCAGTGCTGGACCCCGCGTGGGCCCCATGGAAATTCTGTGGCGCACCGGCCACAGTGCGCCACAGAAAGTCGACATTCTGTGGCGCATGGAGCTGATGGTGCGCCACAGAAACGGTCAAATTTTTGTGGCGCATGAATGCTGGTGCGCCACAAAAATAATTTTGTGGCGCATGGACAGTTTCGTGCCCACAGTTGTTGTTTCTACCTATAATGGTTTTCCTACTAGTGCATGAGGCAAACCCTCCCTCTCTCTCCCCGCTCCCCTGGTACTAGCATCAGAGCTGCTAAACATATTCTTCGCTATGTTAAAGATACATCACAACTTGGTATAACCTTCAGAAAATCTTCATTATTGCTTCTCGGTGCTTTTTAAGATGCATATTGGGAAGATTGTCTTAAATACAGATGTTCCACTGGAGGCTTTGCTATCTTCATTGGCCCCAACTTGGTCTCTTGGAGTGCTCGCAAACACGCTACTATGTCTCGCTCCAACACTGAGGATGAATACAAAGTCTTGGCAAATGCAAATATAGAATTGATATGGGTTGAAGCGCTACTTCGTGAACTTGGTGTACAACTTCGTGAGAAGCCATGCCTATGGTGTGACAATCTGGATGCTACTTTCCTGTCGGCCAATCCAGCATTTCATGTCCGTACGAAGCACATTGAGATAGACTATCACTTTGTTCGTGAACGTGTTGTCAATAGTGCTCTTGATGTCAAGTTCATTTCCCCCAAAAGACCAGCTGCTGATGGGTTCACCAAAGCTCTTCTGGTTAAAAGTTTAGCTGAGTTTGGCTTTAGATTAAGGGGGAAATGTTAGAGTATGTAACCTTGTACGTGTACGGTGTACGCTGCTCCGTACACCGTACACGTACCTCTCTTCTATGTCACGTCTGAGCCTTTTCGCTGCATATATAACGCACAACCGATAAGCCAAAAGGGCATGCATCGTTCCACCAAAACCAGCAGCTTGGAAACGGGAAATTTGGAGAGCAAAATTTGCCTCCTAAGGGACATCATCGTAGTGTTTTGGAATTGCCAACACAAGTATAGGCTGCACATGGGATGCAATCCAGTTTTGACGGTTAGGATAACTGGATAAACTAGCATTTGCATGAACTTAACACACGATTTTGCTAGATAATTTGTTTTCATTTTATTCTATACACAATATTGCAAAGTAAATTTAATTTGAGATAAGCGACAACTTAAATCAGTACTCCCTCCTTCACAGTTTATTAGGCGCGCGCGTACCCCTAGGTCACCAATTTAACCTATATAATTTAAATTATATGATATAAAAATTATATCATTAGAAAATATAACATCTAAACTTTCTAATGATATAATTTTTATAACATATAACTAATGCTAACTTGATCAAATTTACGACTTAAGGGTACGCGCGTGCCTTATAAACTATGAGAGAGGGAGTAGTATTTTTTAAAGGCCATTTCCACCGATGAGCGCGGCGGCAAATCTTCCTAGCAGATGAATTAGACTGACAAGGTTTTGCTGACTGACCCATGTCACATAGTATCGCCGTGCATCGTCCAACACGTAGGCACATGCATACTGAAAGGTGGATGTCGACGGCATTTGCTGCTCAAGTGTAATGAATAAACAAACCTTGCAATACATACTCCAGTAGTGATGAATCTACACACTACAGGGTGTGAAAGCTTTATCTGTGTTGGAGAGTAGCTAGAGATGTCAAATTCAGTCTGAATTTGGAGACTGCATAGATAGAACATGGGTGCATGTGAATCCATTTTTTAAAAAGTTTTGTTTGTGATATCAAAACATGTTTTTAAAATCGAAACATAAAATGATTTTTCAGATAATCTCAAATATGTGTCCTGGACATGAGTTTCGTGACGAAAAAATCTTTTATTTTGTCTCGGCAAAAAAGTGAAATTTTGCAGGGCTATATAGCAGTATATATGTGACGTATTTTGTCTTTTTTAGATTCTAAAATAGAAAAGTGGTTTCTCCGCGAAAACTTTCTACGCACACATAAAACATGCTTACGTACCCGGTTACTTTTATTTTAGAATTTTTTAACATTTGGAAAATGCATTTCCAACCTGGGTTCACATGCACCCAGGTTTAAACCGGACTTTTCCCTGAATTTGTGTGCTGACACACACCTAGCTTTGCCAATTAAACAAACAGTTTCATCTTTTTCTGTTTTCTCTCCCGTCCATCCCGTTTCTCCCTTTCTCCTTCTTCTCCGCACCGCACCGCAAAGCAAACCCTCCCTCTCTCTCCCCGCTCCCCTGGTACTAGCATCAGATCTGCGATCCGATCCAGTCCGGCGATCCCGCGCGGCCACCATGGCCGCCTCCGCATCCCAATCCCAACCCGACTTCGACTACCTCTTCAAGCTGCTCCTCATCGGCGACTCGGGCGTCGGCAAGAGCAGCCTCCTCCTCCGCTTCACCGCCGACTCCTTCGAGGACCTCTCCCCCACCATAGGTTCCTTCCTTCATCTCCCTCCTAATTCCTCTCATCCCTCATTTCCTCCCTCCCCATCTCTCAGACCTGCATCTTCTCTTCAGGTGTCGACTTCAAGGTCAAGATGGTCGACCTCGCCGGCAAGAAACTCAAGCTCGCCATCTGGGACACAGGTACGCACGGCCTCTCTCTTCCCAACTTAGCCGCTGCGACTGCGAGTATCCAGCGCTTGCTCAACTTCCTGTTAGAACTTGTCCTCTCATTGCGAATTTAGATGCTATATGGCCAAGGTCACCCACTTGTTTGTAGTACACTGACATGCGCAGGTTGCATAGTATCCATCACATTCAGTTTTGATTTCTTGGATTTTGTGGCCTAGGTAGGATATGATTGAACATGATCAACCATCTCCGGTCTGTTTTGGTATACCAACATGTGCTACAAGTTACATACTACTAAGCACATGTCTCATTCCAGACCCGTCTCTGTTTGTGCAATCCCAGTTGTTCATTGTACCACTGGTTATTTTGGGGCAGACTCCAAAGCTATTATTGTCTCTTTATAGTATCTAGTTATAATCTATTAGTTGCTGTGTACCTGATGTGTAATGCAACACAAACAATGGATCTAGATTGCCTCGTAGCATCAAAGATCATTAAGCCAAGCTAGCCTGATATTTTGATGACATATGGCATACCCAAGCCAGAAGGCCTGAAGTTCATTTATACCCTTTCTTCTCACTCTGGAGGATGCCACGAGGAGGGAGGCCAAGGGGTGTGAATAATCACGGGGCATTGTGGCCTCACGTATGTCATCCAAATATCACATGATAATTTATACTTGTGACATGCCATGGCGGTATTCTTCCCAAAAGACACAGTAAAGTTCTTTGGAATCGAACCATCTTTTGGTACAACTTTCATGTGTATCTTTATTTTAGCATGACCGCTTGTTTTCTGTAATAAATTGTTTTCCATAAAAGAAGCATTTAAGGATTTGTGTTGGTACATGCTGTGAAGGAGTTTAACAGAATATACTAGTCAATATTTTTTGAGCGAGATAAATTCATCTTCACGTACAGTAATCACATGGGTTCTTTCCTACTTTTCAAGTGTGGGTATGCATAAAGACGTAGAGTTTTTTCATCAAATCTTCTGAAGAATTACCCCTTTGAACAAGCTGTTTTTGTTTAAAATATTTTCTTCACCAATCTCAACTAGTCAAAATCAATTCGCATTACACATCATCAAACAAGTAATAATACTACTCATCTGTTTAATGAATTAAACCAGTATTCTCATGTATATTGTATGTGCGGTGTGACTGAGAATTTGTTTACATGCTTAATATCTGATTTAACATCTTGACCATTGTGCAGCTGGACAGGAAAGATTTAGGACCTTGACCAGCTCATATTACAGAGGGGCGCAAGGTGTCATCATGGGTAATTCTTTTCTCCTCTCCTTGTCATACATACTAGGGATGTGATGACTCCTCAGCTGGGAAAGTCTTAAGTTTCTTGGGATGAAAATCAATAAAAATATTAGTTCATTGCATTGAATTTCTCTATGAACTTGAAAATTATTCTGTGACATACAGCATCCTTTCAGGCTTTGTTCAGCTTTCATGTCTTCTGTATCTTGTAGAGAAGTACAACAATCTTTCTGGCTTCGGCTACCTTGGAGTCATTAGACAGTGTGACTGAGCTACTTGTTTTCTTTTGTATGTTTCTTGTTGGGTTAGAACGAGTTGCCTTAGTTTATGCATTTTAATCAAGGTTCTTTTAAATGCTAAGTGTTGAGTGAGCGTTTTGCCTCCACTTTTCCCTTTTCTGAACATTAAAGCCCGCCGTTTTGCCTCTGCTCAGCTCTTAGGTGCGCTTAACCGTGCGCTTAGGAGCACTTAATTTAGGACTGATTTTAATTAATATCTCGTCCATATTTTCAGTGTATGATGTCACTCGACGAGAAACTTTCACGGATCTTTCTGATATATGGGCGAAGGAGATTGACCTTTATTCAACAAACCAGGATTGTATAAAGATGCTTGTTGGGAACAAAGTGGACAAGGTACTTCAGTCTGCAGTTACAGCTTTTTAGATTTAATTTTACATTTTGCTGATTGTCTGCACATGCACCAGGACTACGTTCTATCTAGTTGTGCAGATATTGTGCAGGTTTCTTTGATGTATGTTTTCTTAATATGGATGATTGGTGTGGCAGGAAAGTGAGAGAGCTGTCACGAAAAAGGAAGGGATTGAGTTCGCCAGGGAATATGGATGTTTGTTTCTGGAATGCAGTGCGAAAACAAAAGTGAATGTAGAACAGTGCTTTGAGGAACTCGTGCTGAAGGTATGTTCTGGTTTTCAGCTTTTGATTTGTTCGGGAATCTGTCGTGATTTATTCTTTGCAACATATTGGCCTGTGATACTGTCCTCAAGGATGTTCATACTTGTAGTATAACTTTTTCTTTAATTTTGACCAAAAAGACAAGTATTAATGAGTTGTCTTCTTTGGCTAGACATAGTTTATAATTGCAGATTCAGCATATCTTTAGTACATGTGTTTACATCGAATAGAGTTTTTTTTTAATAGAGCTCTATATGGAAATACCTTGAGTTACTCATATCATAGAGCTACTGTAATCAAACTGACGTACATGCCCACAACGCAGATATTAGACACGCCGAGCCTCCTGGCGGATGCTTCTTCTGGGGCGAAGAAGAACATTTTCAAGCAGAAGGCACCGGAAGCTGACGCTGCCGCAAGCGGCTGCTGTTAATATGTTGCTAATTGATCTATGATATGTTATAGAAATTGATAAGCTTGTTTGTGTCAATTTTATTTTGCTTTCATTTTTCCTGTATATCAATATCCCATGTTGAGTCACAGCATTCACAAAGCAGTCTGTCGATCACGCTGGCAGTAGTTCAGTTCTATACTTCTATATCAGCAACACTTAATGTGGATCAGAGGGAGTACTACTAGTAAGCTTGAATCTATGGATGAATGTTTTCGTCATTGGGATAGTTGTATCACACCCGATGTCCTCTCTGATGTACTACCTTATTTGTGATGAAATTATAGTAGTCTGATGATTCAAATGGGACATTTGAAGTTTGCTGTCTCCAATCTCTACCTAGCGTTAATAATTACATATATAGGATGGATGGGAGAAAAGAAGATACTTGGCCTGACGTGTATTTGGTAGCCTGTTGTCGGTCGGGCCAGGCTGGGTGTGGTTGCGGACGAAATCGGTCCAACTGGTTGCCTGCATGAGGCCTTGGGCTGCGTCTGCAGGGTGGGCATGAAGACAACCACAGTTTCTACCGGGAATGCCCGGTGGAGCAAAAAAGGAGGGGCCCGCTGCACTTGTGGTGCACGGGTGGGAGACGCCGTGTCCCTTTGGACCGCACGCCAATAAATCCTATAACCGCCAAAGTGTCACATAAAGGGACACACTACCGCGGCGGATCCATTGCCTCGCCGCGAAGACGAAGAGTTCGATTGCGACCGCGACGACATCGAGCTTGACCACGATGGCATAGAGCTTGACGGCGACCTAGACCTCGACCTCGAGCACCACCTGCCTCTCCAATGGCGGTAAGCATGTGCAAACTCTTCTCCGACGCTCTATTTTGGAGGATCTGGTCGGGTAGATGTATTGATAGTTCTTTCGACGACATGCATATTAGATCTATTAGGGTTAGCAATGTTTGTTCTAGTACACTGATGCTCGGTATAGATGAATCCCAATTGATTTGCTCGGTGGTTTTTGGTAGTCCGCTACTGTTGTGCATCGATCTAGAAGCACTGGTCGCTTGGAGGGCAGATTTACGGCATATTGTTGTCCAGACAGGGGTTCGCTAGATGTCGTGTACATATACAAGGGTGAATGGATCGTAGCGAACAAGAGGGGGGGGTGAATGGGCGCTACACAATTTTTAACCTTTTTCAGTTTTTAGTGCAACGGAAGATAAAGGTGATAGCTTTAGTGATGGAGGTGTTCCTAGTATGATCCTAGGCTAGTGCAACATGTAAAGGAACCAAACAACAATAACAAGAATAAGGAGCGGGACAACCGGAGGGCGCGAAGACGAGGCGAGGATTTGTTTCCCGCAGTTCCTCCCACAAAAGGGAGTACGTCTGCGTTGAGGAGGTGCTAGCCTCACATAAGAGGCTAGACGGCCACACCACGAAGGAAGGCCTCACCTTCTTCCTCAAGAGAGCTCCACAAAGGGGCTCCCTTTGCTCCACTAAGGCACCGGTCGAGGCGGTGGTTCCTTCACAAGGTTGGGGCGAGCTCCACAACACCAGGAGGCTCCCAACACCCTATGGGGCTAGCACAACTCCAAGCTAGCCTCCATAGGAGCACTCATCCAAGATCCCACCAAAGGAACCCTACCAACAAGATCCACTAAGGACTACCACGAATTGGTGAAATTTCTCTTGGTAGAACGATAGATCGGGGTCTCCTCCACCACTCCTCAAAGTATGAGCAAGATTGATTGGGTAGGTAGGGAGATCCACTAAGTTTGAGCTCAGCAACAATGGAGGAGAGAGAGAGAGAAGAGCTGAAAACGAGCTGGAGAAGAAGGACCCTTTATATAGGTCCCCCCGAAATCCAACCGTTATGTGCAGTTTCTGCCTAAGCGGTACTACCGCTTTGGGAAGCGTTACTACCGCTTTGGGAAGCGGTACTACCGCTCTGGATTCGAAATCCCCACAGAACTTGTCCACGTGGACACAAAGCGGTACTACCGCTCGAGGTACCGCACTGGTCGCCAAATCTTACTGGATCCCAAGCGGTACCGCAGCGGTATCGAAGCGGTACTGCCGTAACTTGAGTTACGGTACTTAAGCGGTACCACAGGCGGTACTACCGCTCTCAAGCGGTACTACCGCTGATAACGCGTGAAGCACACGTCCGTTGGGAACCCCAAGAGGAAGGTGTAATGCATACAGCAGCAAGTTTTCCCTCAGTAAGAAACAAAGGTTATCGAACCAGTAGGAGATAAAGGCCACGTGAAGGTTGTTGGTGGAGGAGTGTAGTGCGGCGCAACACCAGTGATTCCGGCGCCAACGTGGAACCTGCACAACACAATCACAGTACTTTGCCCCAACTTAACAAAGTGAGGTTGTCAATCTCACCGGCTTGCTGAAAACAAAGGATTAAACGTATGGTGTGGAGAATGATGTTTGTTTGCGAAGAACAACAGAGAACAGAGATTGCAGTAGATTGTATTTCAGATGTAAAAGAATGGACCGGGGTCCACAGCTCACTAGTGGTGTCTCTCCAATAAGATAAATAGCATGCTGGGTGAACAAATTACAGGTGGGAAATTGACAAATAAAGATTCATATACATATCATGATGATCACTATGAGATTTAATCAGGGCATTACGAGAAAGAACATAGACCGCCATCCAGCATGCATCTATGCCTAAAAAGTCCACCTTCGGGTTAGCATCCGCACCCCTTCCAGTATTAAGTTGCAAACAACAGACAATTGCATTAAGTATGGTGCGTAATGTAATCAACACAAATATCCTTAGACAAAGAATCGATGTTTTATCCCTAGTGGCAACAGCACATCCACAACCTTAGAACTTTCTGTCACTCTCCCAGATTCAATGGAGGCATGAACCCACTATCGAGCATAAATACTCCTTCTTGGAGTTACAAGTATCAACTTGGCCAGAGCCTCTACTAGCAACGGAGAGCATGCAAGAACATAAACAACACTTATATGATAGATACATAATCAACTTGACATAGTATTCTATATTCATCGAATCCCACCAAACACAACATGTAGCATTACAAATAGATGATCTTGATCATGTTAGGCAGCTCACAAGATCTAAACATGATAGCACAAGAGGAGAAGACAACCATCTAGCTACTGCTATGGGCCCATAGTCCAAGGATGAACTACTCACGCATCAATCCGGAGGCGGGCATGGTGATGTAGAGCCCTCCGGTGATGATTCCCCTCTCCGGCAGGGTGCCAGAGGCGATCTCCTGAATCCCCCGAGATGGGATTGGCGGCTGATGACCCACAAGTATAGGGGATCGCAACAGTCTTCGAGGGAAGTATTACCCAATTTATTGATTCGACACAAGGGGAGACAACGAATACTTGTAAGCCTTAACAGCGGAGTTGTCAATTCAGCTGCACCTGGAAACAAACTTGCTCGCAAGAGTTTATCAGTAGCAACAGTTTTATAGCAGTAGGAATAGTGAAATAACAGCAGCGGTGAAATAAAGACA